>NW_004955408.1:18827712-18832040 GCF_000276665.1 Chinchilla lanigera | reverse complement strand
AAAAAAAAAAAAAAGATAAATAAATGAATCTGATGAAGGAAAAGTAAAAAGGGGTGGAGGGAAGGCAAAAAAAATTCAAATGTGTTATATAAAAATGTACTAATTTTTCTTACAGTGAATATAATCATTATGTGCTTCAGACATGCACTAATAAAAGCCAAAACAAGTGAAAAATAAAATAGATTAGATCACCAAAGAAAAATACATATGTAACACGCTGACAACTTGAGAGAAGAAAGAGCTCTTGACAGAAGGCTACAGATTGCAGTGGACATTTGATAATTCTAGTTACAGGCTAAAGATTATGTTTGAGCTAGATATAGCAACTAAATGAGGGAAAGGAAAAATAAGTTGTGATTGATGAATGACAACACAGATGAGAACCTAGAAAAGGGTCAAAGGCATGGCAATTTTTCTGCAAATAGAAATGTCCTCACTTCTCAGGCAACATTTGAAAGCAGGGACCTTATGCACAAGTATCTAAAAGTCAATCAAGAATCTCCACCATTGTAAATATATTTAAGAAACTAAGTCTCAATAAAGGAAGTCTATCAGGGACTTAGCGCTTCTTCTAAACATGGCAGAAAATATAAACACCATTGTGTGGGTCGCTAAGGAGTTTGACTCAAAACCTTTCAGAAGGAAAAGAGAATCCTTTCCCATCTGTCATACATGGTGAGACAATTGTTAGCCCCTCAAGCAAGAGTCAGTAAGGGATATGCTCAAGGAATTAGAAGTCTACCAGCAATGCATGAAGGCTTGGTAGTAATGATACCAACCCATGGGATTCCAGTGAGTTATTACACCTTGAATGCCCTACCCACAAAGGATAAATCCTGCAAGAAGGCAAAAAGAACAATCATTGAAAATTTATAATGTTTTCCTAAATACAATAAAAATTAAAAGAGATGGGAAAAGGAGAAAAAACATGGCCAATATGTTTTCTAAATATTAGAAAAGTAATAAAGTGGTGAAAATATTTGTTTTTACTGTATAAATTTTAAGAAACAAAATTTAAAATGTACAATACCAGGAAAGAATAAAATTGATAAAAATAATGAGGATTTTTTTTTTTCAAATATCAGGTCATATGTATTTACAACCTGAGAAAGGAGAGAACATGCAAGGTAAATCTCATAGCTATGCAGTTAGCTTTTATGGGGATCAATAATGAGGATTTCAATACTGGAATTAAAAAGTAAAGAATTGAAGTGTCATTGTAGAGTTAGAACCAGAAAATCATACATCGAAGTTTGACTAGTGACTTTTCTTAAGATAAAAGTAATCAAAATAAAAGCACAAAAAAATAAAAACAAAGATTAGATAAAAGAGTTTTTAAAACCTACAAAAGATGTGGGACATGATAAATTATCTCCTCTCATGATTTAGATCACAGAAAGAGAAAGAGAGAGACAAAGACAGAGACAGAGACAGAGAAGTTTGTATGATATATAACTGTAGGTGATTACTACTTTTCCTTTTTTTTTCTTCATTTTTATTTTCCAGTCACTGCCTTTTAGCTCCACTGTTAGAATTTTAAAAATAACCATGTATATTATTGTTTCTTTAACAAAATATTTTCCAGTTGCCAACATTCACTTCACCTTTGTTTTTTTATTTTATTCTAAAGAAAAAAATAACAAAATAATAACACTGAAGACAAAAATAAAACAACAGAAAAACAATAAAAATGATGCAGGATTTCAAGACAAGATGGTAGGAATTGATAATGATTGTTATATTACATATTGTTATCTTCAACAAAGTTGCTCAAATTACCAAATGTAAGAATGCAAGATTGATCAAACAATTAAAGACAATTAAAAATACATATAGTTTTCTATTACTGTATTCTGAGTAGAATTTGATGAACATTTTAAAATATGCTAGCTTATGTCTTTTATCAGTTTACCAAATTTTTTTAGCCAGTATCTCTCAAATTTTGCTTCTACCATACTTTCTCCCTCACATACTTACAAGGTCAGTTCTGAAACAATATCTATTCCTCCATTATATTTGGGGATGTACATTCCAATAAATGAAAAAATGAATATATTTTTAAATAAGACAAAGTAGGCAATATTGAAATAAAACATTTACATTTGCATCTTGCATGGTTAGACCACTATTTTTAAAAAGCCAATAATAATAATACCAATAGTTACCAATAATTGTGCTGTAGAAAAGAAGAGGTATAATACAAGGGACATTGAAGCTTTGAATTCTGGGAGCACTTTACTTATTAACATCTGTGATGGTCATGCAAATATTGTCATTGTAACTTTTCACTAAAACTTTATACTTATATTTTATTTACTTTTCTGTATTTATGTTATATTTTCTAATCAAAAGTTAAAAATAATAAAAACAGTTGAATTATTTCTGGAGAGTGCAATCCCATAACGTCTATATTTGACTTAAGTAATTTGTGTATGAATAAATTTCTCTAAAGGGAAAGATTTAAAATATACATAAGAAGAACTGAATTTTTAAAAATCTCAACCTACAGATAGACACATAATAGATTTATTCTTTTAATAAATTTCTAATTTTCTATATTGAAGCCATTTATTGTTGCTGGAAAACGTATTTTTAGTGTTATTTTGTCCTATTTTTATAAATTCTTGTTAAAATTCAATAATTAGAACAATATTGTAACATTGCAATATTCAAGAACATACCACTCCAATACTGAAGAACAAATCTTTGTTTCACAGACTACCTATCTCATCATGAAATCCATTCATTTTTTCTGTAGTTACAAAGTAACTCAAATGCTTTATTGGTTTTTTCCCAGTTAGGTATGCCTAAATATGAAATTTTTGTACTGCAACTAATTATGGTCCTTGTGTAGGAAAACCCTACAGAAACCATCCATGAGGGATCTTTAACATCAGCTTGATATCAGTGCTCAAAGATCTTGGATACCAGGTGGTAGAGAGACCAGTATTTATGCCAACCTTATTCTTAGTGTTGCTGCTGAAAAATTCATCCACCCACGCTACTCACCTCATGCCAGCAGAAGTTAGCAAAACACCAGGATTTCAGATTTATCTGTTATAGAAAATGCAGTGTACTTATTAAAGCTCCAATGCTCTACTCTATTTGAAGGCATTTTCTTCCTCCACCCATAGGACTCTGGAACTACGGAACTTGAATGGACAGGAGGGCATGTGATGGGTTTAAGACACGTCTTTCTTGTGTGCCTTCTAGATTTTCACAAAATTAGGCTACCTATTTATAGCCACAATTTCTGTAGCATAGGAAAATTTCCCTTGGTGCAAATTAAAATAGTGTCACATTAGCAAATTTTGAAAACAGGACTCCATAAAATAAATTTCAAGAGGTATGCAAGTATAACCACTAAATTTGAGCATTTAATTTTTACATATGTTTTCTGGGTGAAAATAAAATCTTCAAGCCCACAAGATACTTGGTGAATAACTATTTTAAACTACAAATTATTCTTTCAATGAATTACGATTAGCTGTTTTTAATGCAAATATGGCTTCTAAATTTTTTTCACACAGCCTGTGAGTGATACACACAATAGATTCATTTCTTTCTTATAGACATTATGAAAGTATCAGAGAAATCTGTTAAATACAACATCATGGTCTGCCAAAGTGAGTTAGTTTCAATCTGTTTCTGTCAGCCTTCAGAAGACATGGAGTTTGCACAGGGGACAAAAAGATGCAGGTCGCAATAGTAAACAAGGTTGATATCTTTGTCATAAATAGAGAAAGCATGGCAAACCTGATGAATCAGGCAATTTATTCCTTTATGCCAAGTAAAACCCACCAGAAATGCTGACAACATATTAAATTTCTTATTGTAACAATATATCCTTAAATATTAAAAAATAGCAACAAATGAAAAATGAGTTCATTCAGAATTTAAAATAAGTAAATGAATATTAGTTTATTCTTTTAATGTTGTTACACATCTATGGTTTTGCCTATGTAAACACATGCACACATACACATACAGACAGCTCTAGCAGATAAATTGCTGATCAAAGAATTTCTAATAAGTTATATGATGCTCTGATTTTGAAAAATTACAAAGATCATGGAATGATATGTTTTTCCTTTTATATCTAATTTTGAGTATGTACTGTTTTTAATGCCTTCCAAAATATCTCAGTATTTCAGTTTTTCTTCCATTACCGTCATCTCCAAATCTTAGTTTGCTTCACAATAGGATTAGTTTAATAGACTTTTATTTCAGACTATCTCAGCTTTAATTCACTTTAGTCTCATTATCAAAGATATTTCTCTTCACCTGCATGACAAGTGTAAGGTCCTGAGTTCACTTCCTAGTACCAA
>NW_004955408.1:18808412-18827612 GCF_000276665.1 Chinchilla lanigera | reverse complement strand
TATTGTGTGTTTGTCAGCCTTTGCATTTCTGGACACAAAATCAAACAATAACAAGTTAAATAAGAGGTTTAATGTGGCTCACATTTTCAAGAGATTTACTCTACGACCAGCTGGTTCCAAGAGAGAAATACTATGGCAGAAAGGCATGGCAAAGCAAAACTTACTAGTTCACTGTGTCTAGAGAGTAGAGCAAGGGAGCAATACTAGAGGGAAATGGGTGACACATATACTCCAAACCATACTATGATCCACCCAGATACACCCTCTAGTGTGTGTGCTCCATCAGTCTCCTAGCAGTTTCAGAAGCCAATCAGGTTGACAATCCATCTTAACCTCTACAGCCCAAACTGTCAGCTTCATACCCAAAGCATCTCTTTAAGCCATACTTAATCATCAAGTAAAGATGATAGCAGGTTCATAATTCTACCTAATGTGATACAGCTATCCTGAGTAAAACTGGAAATGTCATATACTCTTTTTAAAAGTCTAACTAATTCCAGCGTTTTTCAAACGCTTTAGTTAAAGTATCTTCTGAGACTTAAGACAAACTCTCAACTGTGAAAATCATTAAAAATCAAACCCAAGTTATATCATCCCATACTACAGTGGCACAGGGTAAATACTCTTATTCCAAAGGGGAGAAATAGGGGGATTAAAATATAGAATACAGCAAAATTAAAACATTACATTTTCTAGGTCCATATCTGGGGTCTAGTATGCATGGTAATGATATGTGAATTCCAAATACCTTGATCATTCTCACCCATATGGACTAGATATTTGAAGCCCATATGATCTAGATATTTGAAGCCCATATGATCTCCCTCTTGTCCTGGCACCATTCACTGCCTTTGGTTTTCTTCTACAGATTTTCTGTATCCCCGGCTTCTTCCATTTCCTGAGGTAATCAATGACATCTTCTGGATCATTCTCATAACTTCATGTCCTTCTGTCTTGGGCTCATTACCTGACCTCCAAAGACCTTACTTTGAAATCTAGGTAGAAGCCTCCTAGGCCTCACAATGATTGCACTATGCATTCTGGTAAAACCAGCATTACACCAAAGTTTGTCACCAGTGAAGGCAGTAGTAAGAACCCCTTGGACCATGTCATTACTGGCCTTTGAAGTCTGGATAGCTGGGAATGGTGGGATGAATCCTGGGGAAACAATTCCGTGGGAGGCTGTTAACAAGCAGAGCTCCCAGAGACTCTCCTCAAATGAATGGCTGACACTTTTGCATGCTTGAATCTGCAATAGATAGAAGGGTTCTGATTTCTGTGATCCCCTCACACCATATTTCTTCCTTTTTATGTATAATGTTCCTGATTTCTTTGTTTTTTTTTTTTTTTTTGCTTTGTTTTTTCCTCCGGTACCAGGAACCAAACTCATGACCTTGCGCTTGCCAGGCAGGCTCTTTTGCCGCTGAGCTAAATCCCCAGCCCCGAAATTGTTTTTTTTTGTTTTTGGTACTGGGAATCGAACTCAGGACCTTGTGCTTGCTATGCAGGTGCTTGTGCCGCTGAGCTATATCCCCAGCCCACTGATTTCTTTTTAATGGTGCTAATCTTTGACAGTCTCATTCTGTGGCTCCAATTTTGCACATGGTTCCTTCTGGGCCAAAATTCATACTTGTTAAATTTTTTCGCATGCATTTCACTCAAGCAGCCAGCAGTGGTTATGCCACAGCCTGAATGCTGTGTTTTCTTGAAATCTCTTCTGCCAGATTAATTAGTTCAGTGCGCCTTATTTCAACTCTCCTGCAGTGTTTCAGGACAGAGGGAAAATTTGGACAAATTTTCTGCAAGAGTCTAAAACTCATGGCCACTAATTTAACTGCTATTGGAGCTTTTGTTCCCAAAAGAAGCCTTCTGAACCTAGATTTTACTTTCTACATTTCTGTCAGCATTCTGGCCTTCTGAGCTCTGAGCAGAATCACTCGTCAAGCTCAGTTTTCAGTACTCTTTTCTTTCTAACTCTTCAAACCTTTGACACTTTTCCCACAAGCCTGTCCCAATATCATCCAAACCACATTGCCAGGTATAGTCACAGCAGTGACCTCATTTCTCTGCTACCGATTTTTCATCTCAATCAGTTTTCTCATTGCTGGGCCTCACATTCACAAATTACAATAAAAGTTTAATTTGACCCAATTATTAGGGGATCCATTCCATGAGAACCTGCCTCTAAGGCAGAAACATCATCGCAGAAGGACATGATGAGCAAAAGTGCTTAGTTCATGGCAGCTGATAAGCAGAGTAGTGGAGAAGCTCCAGAAAGGAAGAAGAAAAGGAACATAACAGACATAGACAACAAGGCCATGCCTACATGATCTACCCAGATATACTCACTAGTGTGTTCCACCAATCCTCCAGTAGTTCCCCACCCATTCAATTTGATAAGCCATCATAAGCACCACACAGTCAGTATGACACATCCCATTTCCCTTCATTCATGGTTTTCTTGGTGAAATCTCTTGGAAAATTATTCAAAATGCATTGCTTTTTACATGTCATGTTCAAATCTAGGATGGTAGTTTAGACGCTTGTTAGAAAAATGCTTTTAAGACAAGGGCGCACAATGATGGAATATTTATGAGCAGAGACAGAATAGATGGATGGATGGACAGATGAATGGATGGATGGACAGAGTATGGTTATATTTATAATTCTTTCATAATATAGGATTACATTAATACAAGTGTTCTTTTTCTAATATTTATTTATTTATTTATTTGTTATTTATATGTTGTCTTTTTGAGACAAGGTTTCACTGTGCAGTTGAGGCTGGCCTTGAACTCATTTTGTATCCCAGTCTGGCCTCGAACGTGCAGCAGTCCTCCCCGCTCAGCCTCCCAAGTTGTGCATCACCATTCCTAGTCAATTGATGTGTTCTTAATATGGACAGCTTTTCAATTTAAGATCATATTAGATCATCAAGTTAAGTAAAAGTGTTATCTATCTATCTATCTATCTATCTATCTATCTATCTAGAAATGAAAGGGACGCAAGTTTATAAGCTTTTTCTGTTCAAAATTGAAAGCCACTGTGGCATAAAAATGTGGTTTTGAAGCTATATATTACATATCATTTTGTTTTGAGTACATAGGTACTCAGATGAGAACAGGGACAAAGAATGTCTGCTTCCTCCAGTGTGACTGATACTAAGAAAAAGAAATTCAGTGCTGTATTTAAAAATATGAAAGGTGTTAATTTCAAAAGTTCATGAAGTGCCTGTGAAAATGTTTTATGAGGGATTTCAGGACATAGTACTGACTCAGTTGTGCCTTCTCAGATCTTAATGCAAGGAGAGAAGAGATCTAAGTAGTTCCATACTATATTTAATTTCCTCCATTGTGATGGCCAGAGAATAGGATTTCATAATGTTAGAACAAGGGGCAGAAGCATCTGTAAGTGTAATTTAAAAGCTCCCAGAGGTGAGATTGAGCTGCAATATGAAGGATCAGTAGGTGGCCATATAGTTAGAACGTAAGTGTTGTGTGGGAGTACACCATGACAAGAAATAGCTCATGCTTTAGGAAGCTGAGAGTGCATGCTCTGGCTCCATGATCATTGCCCATGACTTGAAATAGAGGCACCAGATTCAGTAGGATTCCTTGCATGTCATTAGGTTTGGGTTACATTAAATAACAATAGTTCTACTTTGGATGGAATTTGGAAAGCTTTCTATAAATCTGATATTTCATTATAATTTGTTCCATATAATGAGATTTTGACTCACATTAAATCAGTGTCACCTCTGCCATCAAGTCAGTGTTAATTAATGGAAGGACTGTGATTATCAAATCACATAGCATTCAGAGTTGAATGGACTCTAGTACTCTGTTTGATAAACAACCGTCTGGCCAACATGGACTATTTTTTTTTTTTTTTTTTTTTCAACATGGACTATTGAGAGTTTATTTTCCCCAGAACAATCAGGAAATTGGCCTAGGATAAGTACACTAATTTAAGTAGATAGAGTATGTTTGGTTTATTGAAATGAATCTTTTCAAGGGCAGTAAAACACCCTTGAGAGCGTTATTTAGCAATACAACAAGTTAGATTAATATAGATTTGACCAGCAAATGATTCTTCACTTACTGGCCTTTGGATTTCAATAATATTTAGCCAGAGGCTGTTTTTCAAGTACTGTCATTTGAGCTTTTTATAATAAAAGGCAGAAAGGAAGCTTTAATGAGCTCTACCCAAGTTCATAACATTCAGACTGCAAACCAAGGAAACAAAACCAGCTACCTGTAAATGTTTGACCTATTGTTCAGAAGGGAATTCTTTGAAGAAGTAGAGATTTGCAGGCTATAAAAGTGAAGGAAGAAAAAAACACCAAAAAATAAACTTTTCAACTTGCAAATTTAATAAAGCCAGCATATCTCTAGCTTTTTAAGTGCAGATATTCAGGAGTATTTTCCAAATCATTCTGGAAAAAATGTAGTTTGCATTGAAAATTATATGTAGTGTGTTTGTTAATCTCTTGCTCTGAAAACCATGGTCCATGTGTTAAAATATTTTCTGATAACCTTAAATTTTGGAAGACATTTGAGAAATCTTTAGACAGGGAATAAATCTAGCTATATCTCATAGGATCTTAAGTCTAAGTCCTCTGTTGGCACAGTGAGCACTGGTATATGTATTAGCAAAAGGAGAAAAGTCCTTATGATAATGCAAAATAAAATGTTCCATTTATGAAATGCCTACTTGAGCACTTGGCTAGACATTTTATCATGACCACTCTCCAAAGAAAGTATTTCAATTTCCATTTTCAAGATAAGGAAATTGAAGCTCAGAGAGGTAACTTGCTTGAGATTAACTGATTGGTAAGTTATAAGGATGAGATTCAAACTCAGGAATCTGTGATCTCAAGTAATAAGCAATTTTCTAGCACTATCTTGAGTAATTGCCCAAAATGTGAATTTTAACTATATTAGTATAAATTCACATGTGCTTGAGTTATATCATTTAGGAAAAGAATTTAAACTCTATAAAAACAGAGAATCCAAATAGCTGGCCACTCTCCATTGCATTTTCAAATGCTTGCAGATGTTTTGTGTACTTGCAGGAAGAAAAAATGAGACATGAAGTGATGCTTCTCTGAGTACTTTTTACTGAGACTCACTTTTCAGATATTATTTGAATCTCATTTGTTTAAATAAAGGATACTGACACACAGCTCCAAATTAAAAGGGATAAAAATGAAGGTAATGACAGTGTACCACCAGATCTCACCATTGGTCACCCAGTTGTCTTGATTCAGGAATTTCCTGTCATCAGCAACTTAAATAACATGCCAGTTCCTCATTAATTTATACTTAAATAAGTAAATATATCCACACATATGCATATATTTACAACATATAGATGTATCATACACCGTATATATTCCCCTTTATAATAAATGGTAGATGATTATATCTTTATGAATCATAGTATTTAGCTTTGTTTTCTCTTAGCCTTAAATCTGATCATTCCATGTCTATAAATCATGAGCATTCCTATCCTTTTATGATCTATATAGTTTTTATTATCATATATATAATATATACATATTATATGTAATGTATATATACATATTATACATAATATACATATTATATCTATCTATCTATCTATCTCTGTATATAGTGAAACCAGATTTATTTAGTGACTGTTTCTATTTTTTGCCAAATTATTTCTGCATTTTCATTTACAAGTTATTTTTCCACCAGTTCATGAAGAATTATGTGTCTATGGATGAGTACCTTAATAATTTTCATGTTTTATCTTCATGTATAGACAATCTAGAGGCTGATGTTTCCACCTACAAAATAATGTCCCTGTTTTATTTGCCAATATTTTTGTACCTGTCAGTCTTACAGATAAAAAAAATTTTTTAGTTTTATTTTACAACTGTTTCATAATGAAGTTCACAATGTTTTTACATATGGAAGGGTTTTCTGTATTCCAGTATTTCAGTTGTGTGGACTGGCTTAACTCATGCTTTCAAAAAAAATAGGCCTGTGAAATATTTAGGGTACGTGTGAAAGTCACTGCTATAGTTTAAATGTTTGTGTCTCCTTGCAAGTTCATCTTCAAAACTAATTGCAATTGTGAGGATATTTGGAAGTAGAATGCGATTATGTCATGAGAGTAGAGTTCTTGAAAGCATAGTTAGTGCTGTAATTGTTTGAATCTGGAATGACACTGAAAGGGACATATGCTGAACTTTTTTGTTGCCAACTAGTAGCACAACCAGGAGACAAAGGAAACCTTAAGACATGGCTCATCGTTATAAGAGGTGGATCACTGGGGGAGTACATCTGTGAGCACAGGATAAGTCAGTTTTCCAGTAATACTTCAAGATACCCAATATCCACAATTTAAAATTTAAAGTATATTTTAGCTTATATTTTCACAGGGTTCAAGCCATGATCAGCTGTTTCCAAGGCAGAAGCATAACAGTGGAACTGAATGAAAGAACAGTGTTTATGTAGTCCATGGTGACTGGAAAGCTACCTGATGAATAGTGCCAGAGAAGAAGGGGAAAGGGAGAGGATATAGTGCAGAAGGTACTTGCTGAGATTATAGAAATGTGTCACTATGCCCAGCTTCCCTTTAGTAGTAATAATCCTTTTAGTAGCCATAATTTCCTTGGCTTCCATGTTACATACGCTTCCTTTCAGGCTAAACTTTATGTTTTTCTGGCTTTGTGCTCTGCATCTTACTCTAGAGCCTCACTGTATATCTAGCCTAAAATAGCCTCTAGTTAGCAGGACCTGTGCCACAGCCTGAATATCAGGCTGCTTTGAAGTTTCTTCTACTGTATCAACTAGTCCGTAGCCTCTTAATTCAGTGTTATAGTTTGTGTCTGGGCATCCTCAACCCAAAGCCTCATGCAGTCATGGAGTGGGCTTCAAGAGTTTGTGATTGATTCATGGTCATATGTTGGAATTATGGATGTGACTGCTACACCTGCCCCGGGGTGGGTAGTTTGCGTACACTGTAAATGAGGGAAACAGGCTGCTTGCCACAGCTCCTGTTCCTGTCCTTTTGCTGATTTTGCTGTCTTCTGCCATGATCTGTTGCCCTCTGCCATGTGCCACTCTGCCTTCGAGCCAGCCAAGTATGGACTGAAACCTCCACAAACTTTGAGCTAAATAAATCTTGACTTCCTTAATTTTGTGTGTCAGGTATTTTTGTCTCAGCAATGAGAGAAAAGTAGCTAAGACACTCAACCTTCTGCACTTGTAGGACATGCACAAAATGTAAACTAAGAAAGTTTTTTTTTTTTTTTTTCAGAATGTTATGCACATAGCCTCTAGTGAAATTATCAACAGAGTTCCCATCTGAGAACTCATAAGTTTCACCTTTACTGTCTGAACTTATTAGCACGTGCCTTCTCTAAATTCTTACCTGAATCAGTCATCAGACTGTAGCTAAGCTTGAAGCTCCAAACCTTTTCAAATTCTTCCAGCAAACCAACTTCAAAGACTTTTGAACCATGTGGTCAGGTATAGTCACAGCAATGGTCCATTTCTCTGGTATAAATTTTCTGTATTACCTTTTCCATCATTGATACAAAATACTCAACAATCACAACCTAAAGGAGGATTGGTTTTATGTGGGTCAGGTTTTCAAGGATTTAAGTCCAGGAGAACCTTATTCAAAGGCAGAAAAGTCATGATAGAATGGTTTGGTAGAGCAAAGCTATTTAGTTCATGGCAGCTGAAAAGCAGAGTGAGAGTCATGTGTTAGTGAGGAAGGAATCAAGGACCAGATGCAGTCCCCAATGTCACACGTACATCCACACACATGTCGAAGTATGATTTTTTTAGTCTCCTTGGTGGTTCCCAAGGCAATCAAATTGACAGTTGAGCTTAAGCATCACAAACATATTTTGTTTGGACAAGTAACCTCCTTCTTCCTTTCCATCTGTCTTTCTCTCCCTCTTCCTATCCCTCTCCATGTCCCCACCCCCTCTCTCTTTCCCCCATCCATCTCTTTCATGTACCTTCTCACTCTAGCCACCTCTGTTTGTCTCTCTGTCTCTCTGACTCTCTGTCTCTGTCTCTCTCTGTCTCTGTCTCTCTCTCTGCCCTCACTCTTCCAAGTGAGTCCCTTGGCTTGGAAATTCATGCTCTCTGCTACATTTTTCAATCTCACCACAAGCACAGAAGCAATGGTGCCAAGTGACTGTGGACTCCAACCTCTAAAACTCTGAGGCAAAATAAATCGTTCCTAATTTAAATTTAATTCCTCATGTATTTTATCAAAGCAATGGAATGCTGCCTACAATAGGACTTTTATGAAAGAGAGCAAATGACAAAATGAAAAGATGAAAATCTGTGAGCCATGAACCAAAATCTCTGCAGTCATCAAAAATGCTGATCTCGGGGCTGGGGATTTAGCTCAGTGGTACAGCACTTGTCTGGCAAATGCAAGGTCGTGAGTTCGATCCCTGGTACCAGAAAAGCAAACAAACAAACAAAAAAAATTGCTGATCTCTTGATCTTGGACTTCCCAGCTTCCAGAACTATGAGACATGAATTTCTGTCGTTTAGAAGCCCCCTAGTCTATGGCATTCTGTTATAGCAGCCCTTATATATTAATACAATATCCTGTGTGACCTGAGTTGCAGATATGTTTTTCCAGTTTGTCTTCTGTTTGCTGATTTCTCCATGGTACAGATTTTGTGTATGTCACCAGTCATGTTAGCTGGTGCTCACCTGTGCCTGTGTTTCCAAGTCCACAGTATCTTATCAGTCTATAATCTTCCAAAGGGGAAGGGGAGTAGGAGTATCTGGCTGCAACATTCTTAGCCTGCCACCCCTAACCTCAGTCCTAACACTACCACTCTACCTTCATCTTTTTGCATTCAAGTAAGCAAAATTACCTATTTCTGAGCTCTTTTCTTCAGTCTCAAATTTCACCTTACTGCTAAACACTGCATCCACTTTACTCATTTCCAAATATCTACTGTTTTCATGTATCTATCTCTTCATGTTTATCTGTTTTGTTTTGTTAAAATAATGGGATATTGAGTATGTTTCTAGTTTATATGCTTCAGGAAATGTTTACATCAGGAGATGTAGGCCACATTCAGCTGTCTCCAAGGCAGAAACATCATGGCAGAAAGGAGTGGCAGAGCAAAGATTCTTAGATTAGGGTGGTAGGGAAGAACTGGGGGACAATATCAGAAAGGAAGAGGCAGGAGACCGTGCGTAGTGCCCAAGGTCATGTTCCCTTATTTACACAGATGCTCCAAAGAGTGTGCTGCAGTAATTACCTGTGCTATTCTTAATCCAATCAGGGTTCTCTATCAGGATTAGTGGTTATAAAGGTGAATATATTTATGGGATATATTTTTTTATGAAAATAAAGCAAATGAATAAAGGAAGTGATTTTGCAGAGCCTGTTAGAAGGATACACGTGCCCATTTGTACTAAAACAAAGCCTTTTTGAGTAATTTCATTAAGATATCTTCATTCACTTGGGAAGATTTAGATTTTGCAGTTAATCTGTTCATTTTATGGCCATGTGCCTTAGCGGGTTTATTCATGTTTTAACATACCATACAGTTTGACTTCAGGATAAGTTATTGTACCCTTGTTCATAAGTTTTCTTTCTTTCTATCCTTTCCCTGCCACCACTCTCTCATAGCCTTCCTATTTTTTAATCACTCGTATCTCATATAATCTCAGGAACTGAATATAAAGTCTTCCCTACCTTTTTGTACTTTTGAAAGTCCCATTTTCTCTTCTGTTTTCCTGAAATTTTGCCTTGCCATTTATTCTCCCTAGTCTCTGTCAGCTTCGGAAGATACTGAAAACATCCACTAATAAGCAAAACTGTACGCAAAGTATTAAAAAGAATGGAGGGAGAGTGGCCGTCCTGAGTATTTCCCCCCCCCACCAGCATAATCAGAAGTGCTCCACCACGACCTTTTAAATTGCTTACAATTTTATATCACAATTTTTAATTGTAAATCACATAAGGTACAAGGACTTACACCTCTTCCACAAGAATTTTGTTTAAAAATCTTCTTTCACAATTATTTACTGGGCAATTACTGCATGTAAGCCACTATGTTAAGCCCCAAGGTGGAGCAAAGGATCCTCATTTACTGAGGAGCATAACTAAAAATCAATGTGATAAACCTCTTAAGAACACTAGAGATATACACATGAAGTGTTTTAAAATCTGGAAAAGGAAAAGATTATATACGAGAATCAATAAAATTTGGTCAAGATTGTAGCTTTTGATATAGGATATGAAGTGTCACTTATACAAGTATATAGGGAATAGAGAGAATAAAAAGGCCCTTCTGTATTACTGGAGGAACATATTTTCTTATATAGATATTTCAAAATCTTTTTTATTTACTTACTCTATTCCAATTTCAATGGAAACTTTAATAAAATTGTTGAATTAGCTCCAAGTTATATGATAGCAACAAATGGTTTCAAAATCTTAGTAGCTTACAACTACAGAACTTTAGTTTTCAATTTCATTACATGTGCTTTGCAGAGTAGCTGTAACTTTGCCTCATGTCTCATTTATTCTGAGACTAAGATGTAAACTACAATTTCTCAAGAAAATGGTTATATGTGGAGAAAAAGGAAAGTGCAAAAGAACCAAGAAATGTTCTTACAACTTCTGCTTAGAAGTGATATATCACCTCTGATCATGTTGAATGGCCAGACCAGGTAATATGGTAAAGAACCCTATTAACAAGGTTACAAAGAAGTCCAACATGTACTTGCCAAAAACTTCGCTTTCTATAAGCAATATATTATACCCCATATGAACATATTGAATCTTTAAGTTTGCTAAAATTCCCAAATGTAATCATGGTTTCATATGTTTATTACATTTGCCTAGGTGCTTAAATAGCTTAACAAACATTCTTCTTAAACACTTGGATTTTGGATATTTCTTTTTGATAGATCAGTTTTTTTTTTTGTTTTGTTTTGTTTTTGTTTTGTTTTTTCTCCGGTACCGGGAACCAAACTCACGACCTTGCGCTTGCCAGGCAGGCGCTTTTGCCGCTGAGCTAAATCCCCAGCCCCTGATAGATCAGTTTTTAAAAGTCATTTTCTAAAGTTGTAGAAATGTAACTGCTCATCTCTAATGTTCCTCAGAATCAGGAAGCAACATTGATGACTGGAAGAAGAACTGACTATAGGATTACCTGCAAGCATGGTTCCTGGGGAGGGAACTAAGCACCATAGAGTAAAGCATCATACAACAGCTCCTCTCTTCGCTAATATCCACATTTGATTGATGATTTTAAGAAATGAGTTCTTATGTACAGTGGGAAGACTGTAGCAACAGTGTACTGCACAGTGTCAGGAGATGTTATGGTTTGTATCTCGATGTTACCTGAAGACTCATGAGGTCTTTCCTGGTGGGCTTTTTGGAAACAGCTGAATTTAGAGTTTATGATTGGTTCATTGTCCAGTGCTGGGATTGGGGGAGTGAGTGCCACACTCGCCCTAGGGCGGGTAGCCTGCAAACAATGTAAGGGAGGGAAAGCCTCTCTCACTCTATCTATTTTCTCTGGGTTGCTTTTGCTGTCTTCTGCCATCATGAACAGTTGCCTTTCTGCCATGTGTTGTCCTGCCTTGGAGACAGCTGATCATAGATTGAAATCTCCATAAACTCTGATCTAAATAAATCTTTTCTCTTTTAACTTTGGGTGTTGGTTATTTTTTCTCAGCAACAAGAAGAAATTAACTAAGACAGAAGCTGAAAGAAAGGATTCTGAAAGTTTTAGAAAAGTGAACTAATGAATTATTAATAATGAATTAATCAGATATGCTTAATCTGATTTATATATCACACGGTACAGACGTGTATCATGACATCTCATATTTTTCTGTGTTATTTATTCTGAGGCTGGGATTTAACCTAATCTCACCCAGTGTTATAGCTTCTATCTAGATGTTCCCCCACAACCTCAGTCTATTATAGCTGGGGCTTTTTGGAGGTGGTTTAATCTAGGGTGTGTCAATGTGGATTAGTGTTGTGGTGTTTCTATTACATGTGTATGGAGTGATCCACTCATTGGTTTATCTTGTTCTTGGTATGATAATGGAAGCCAGTCAATAGGTTTATACCCTGGGTGGAATACAAAGGAAGAGAGGAAGGCAGGCTGCCCACTTGGTGGTTGCTTCTGCTGCTTCCTGCCTTCTGCCTGCCCTACCACAACATGACCTGTTTCTCCTCTGCAATGCCCGTGTGCCAAGTCACTCAGCCTTGCTGTAGACTCACTATAGACTGAAACATCTACAAATTATGAGCTGAAATAACCTGCTTTAACTTTAGGTGCTAAGTATTTTGTCTCAGGGATGAGAGACTAACTAAAACACCAACAAAATGGTTATATGTAAAAAGAAAAAGGGCCAGAGTCAAGAACTTCATTCTTCTTTGTCTCCTCATTAACAAGAAGCTTCACTGCATGACCTGTTCTGACCAATGAGTGAGCAATGGGGACAAAGTACTTCTGAGGAGATGCTATAAGAGCATTTCCTGGATTCCACCACTTTGCTACACCTGCTATCCATAACAACTTCCCCAGTAAGAAAAGTTTTAGCCTCAGCCCATTAAAATACACAATTTCTATGTTTTTATGTATGAATAAACCAAATTTAATTAACATGAAGAACTATGTAAGTCATTCTTTCAAGTATCAACTTGTTCCTTTGAAATTAATAGTGAGAAAACCAGTTAATTGATAGAAATCTCAGTTCAAATTTCTTTATACCAGTTGAGTCATCCTGGGCCATCACTCTATTAAAGTAATGTCTTATTGTTTATGTAGCTTTTCTTCATATATATATGCTTCTGCAATATATAAAGCAAACAAATATCTGCCTACAGAGTCATTACAGAAAGGACTTTGATATCACAGTTAGTGGACTTTTAAGAATGTCAGTGGTATTTCTACTATATGTAGAAAATTCTAAATATTCAAGAAAATGGGAAACTCATGGTGGTATGGAATAAAAATCACAATGAAAAATAAAATTACCTTTATTATAGTTTGCTGCTGACACTATGTTCCACAGATTATGTTATGAAATAAGGGAAACAGTCAACATAGAAGAGAAATGTCTGCTAGTTCCAGAATCCAAGAACACCTGATAAAAGTATATTTTAAGAAAACCTATGAACTATATGAACTTCTGTTTCATAGTGTAGCTGTTACCTATCATCAAATTAATACACAGCACAAAAAACTTAATAATGTGTACTTATCAGTGTTTAAGTTTTATGCATATCATGTCACTTAATCCTCACTACATGCTTGCTGGTTAAACATTAAAAGTATGATTTTATAAATAAGAATATTAAAATTGAGAAATAAATTAAATGGAGAAATTTTACACAGCAAAGAATCTATAGATCTTGGATTACAAACCAAAGATTTAATTATTTCAAATATCTTTTCAAGAACACATAATGGTTGCTTCAACAGACAATAAGACAGACTGATTTAAATTTTGGAAATTTTTAAAATTAAAGCCTTACATATTTTCTCTTTTGTATTCATAACTAAAAAAAATTGAGGGTCTGAAAAAATAACATTCTCAAGCCTTAGCATATCTTTACATTTAAATACATAATTTTAAAATTTCTGCTAGGAAAATTTATTACAACTAAGGTTTTAAGACTCCATTTTAGAGAAAAGATTCTAAACAAAAGCCAGGAGTATTGTTTCCCAAAGGTCAAAGCATATCACAAAGGAAGCAATGAAGACTTGTTCACTCATTTACACATACTAGGGAAAGCACAAGGAAGGCAAGGCCCAACTATATAATTTTGTACAAATTATTAGTAGTAGTACAATTGCTAATATGGTTCATGTTACATTAAAATTTGTTTTTATATTCCGGGAATTGTGTTACCCTGTGTCCTTTGCAACTATTAATAATAGGGATTTGAAGAGATTAGCATATGAAAAAGTACTAAAATAAGGCGTTTTGGAATTTTTTTTTGTTCATGTTATCAAAAGTGAAAATACAGCCTTGAACTATACATCTCAATTAATAAGGTGGACTTTGTATTTTCTTGTCATTTTTTATTGATATTTCTCATAATGAGCAATTTTAGTATTACTAAGACATAATTTATAGGTTGCATGCCATTTTTAAATCAAAAAAGAGGAAAACAATCGGATCATTTTGAAAAGTCCACTGGATTTTACATCGTAATTATCTAACCATACCAGAAAAAACATATCTGAAAGCTTTACTGATTATTTTCACAAATAACAATAATAATAGTATGCTCACAGTCTTTCTTTTAGGAACCAACACTAATTCAAATAGAATAGAGTAAGTGCAATAAATTTACACATTTGCTGTAATTAGTCCTAGCGTTTTTATACCCTCTGTCAATTTTTTATACTCTTATCAAAAGCTCTTCTTGGTGATTTTAATTCAAAACAATACAAGAACAGCCACAAAAAAGCTTTTGTTAGAAATAACTTGCTATATGCATTTTTAAATAAGACCTTGCTTCAGAATGTTAACATTCTAATGCACATTTATCATGAGGAAAGGGTCAGAAAAAGAGACCAAATTGTCTCTGTGGCAAGGACACAGTGAAGAACTGAATGTTTTGAAACATCTGCAACTTCAGTAACATCCTTGAACTTCATTCCCTGCATTTTCACGTATAATTTTGAAGTAGCATGCATAAGAAATTCAGAAAGAAAAAAAACATATTCAGATTGAAACAGGTCAACATTATTTTAGATTACTTTATCTCTAAATCATAAAGTGCATAGATCATTCAAAGTAGAGTTAAAAAGGATGTAGAAGTTAATGGAGTCCATTCTCCAGTTGCTATGGGTGACTCTGGACATTTGCATAATTACAGCAAAAAAAAAAAAAACATCTATGCGGTGGTATATGGGACTAGGACTCATAGTGCCTAGTGCTATTGGTCAGTGAAAACTAATACTTCACATTTACCTCTATGTTTTATTGCTCTGTCCCTAAAATTTCTGTTATCTTTCACCCTTGCCATTTTCTTTGTAATGTATTTATGCCATACACATCCCAGCCTGCCTCAATGTACTCTCTTTTCAATTCTTACTCTTCTCAGTGGAAACAACACTAGCTTTCTAATGCACCTTCCTCCTGGACCTTCCTTCAGTCTTTGTTTCACAATCTCACCCCAACCAACAAATTCTGATCTGGCTCTTCTAATTTTAGTCATTTCCTACTCTCAAAAAAAAATTACCTAGACCCCATGAAACTCTCTCCTATATTCTTTACCTCAGAGAAACTCCTGCTACATCCCCGTAAACATCCTTCAACTCAAAAGCCAATGCCAGATACCTGAGAATGAATTTCCAAATATCCATGGCTTGAGATAATCTAAGCCTCCTCTAAATTGCCATATTAGAAAATAGCAGTATTTTCCTATTATAAAATGTGCCAGGTAGTTTGATACATATATATATATAATCACATAAAAAATTTAAATAATTTAAAACTCCACAATTCAAAACCAGTACTGCTGTTTGGACCTGTATGCTTCTAGAAAAAGAATCAACAATATATGGTAACTTTTATATGTATATATATCTGATTATTTTAGGGTATATTTGTAGGACTAAATTGCTATGTAAAAATATTTGAAAAATTCCAAAACTTTCTGAAGAGATTGTCAAGTTGACCTCCAAGGCTTTAGATAAATTTACATTCCATCACCTATGCATGGAGTACACATTAAAATATTTCTGTATTTAAATATTTTTGCATTAAAATATTTCTTCAGTTAATAATAGAAAAAATTTCTTCAAAATTATTCCAAGTTTAATTTATTTTGTTTCTAGTGAGGCTAAACAATTATTAATGTGGACTTATCAGTTTTCTTTTTCTATACTTTTCTTATTATGTCTTTTTGTCTTAGATTATGATCTCTTTTCTCAAATCTTCCTATAAATCATAATTATTTTCCCCAAGTAACTCTTTCCCAGTGGATGTGGTGTTAGTTTCATGTCAAGAAAATCCTTTTTAATACACATATATCTAAAACTTTTCATGTATATCTTTAGCCTTTGAAGTTGTATTCAGAAAATATTTTTTTAATTTCGAGATTAGGTTAATATTTATCTATAGTTTACTTTTGGTTATGCAATAGCTTCCTATTCATTTCTGCATATTACGCTCAATCTTGTAATTTTTTTTCTTCTGCACCTTTTGCAAACTTTGACCCAAATCATTTCCCCTCAAAGTTCACATGTTGAAATCCTAAGAGTTAGTGAAAAGAATCTAATAAAGACAAATAACATGAGACCATCTGAGTGGACCTTATCTCAGTTAGACTGTTGACCTACAAGAGCTCAGGATACAGACATATACAGGGAAGGCAATGTGAGAACACAGGAAGAAGCCATGCAGAAACCAGATGAGATACCCTTAAAGTAAGTTCACCCCACTAACACCTTGACTCTGGACATCTACTATCTAGCAGTGTAAGGAAATACATTTCAGTGGTATAAGCCACTCAGTCTCTGATACTTGTTAGTCAACTCTAGCATAGACATAAAAAAAAATTTTTTTTTCTTTCTTAAAAATACAAATATTCCAACATCCTTAATATAGCACCTGTTTAGCATGAAATTAGTAAAAACTTATAATACTTATAAATAATTTTTCCTCAATGTATCCTATTCTATTACGTGTGAAATAACTTTGACATATAATGAAAATATTGGGTAATTTAGTCCACCTTTCTTGATTTTGTTATTAAAAAACTACTAACTCTTCTAAAGAAGTTATGCCTAACAAACAATTTTAAATTAGACAAAAATCTGTGAAAAATAATACTAACGAGAATTTGTTTTAACAATCAAATTCAGGAGAATATTTTAAGCATATTAAATATTATCTACTCATTAGTATTAAATTAGATATTTATTTTTTTCTTCTTGAGTTTTTAAGGATGTTTGTATTTTTCCTCATATAAAAATTTTGCATTTTCCCTATATGAGACATAGTGTTTTATTAAGTTAACATGTTTTATTCAGTCATTATCTTTGATTTCAGCTATCATACTAAGTATTCCTATTAATTTACAAAATCATATCCATATTGTATAATAAAAATGATGATTTTATTCTTCTTTCTATTGTGTATACTAGTATTAGTTTTCTCATTATCTTAGCTGGGAATTCTATTATTGTCAGATTACTACTGTTGATGATACAAATACTGATTTAGGAAAATCCTTGATCAAACATCAAAGCACATGTCCATTTCCGTTGTTGTATTTAATATACTTAACAAGTCTCTTTAATAAGGCAATGAGGACAAAATTCAAAGTCCAAAAGAAAACAACCATCAGTCACTGGGTATATCAACTAATTAAAATTATTTGATTTTCTTCTCTGGTCATCATTAAGTACTATTCAATTATAATAACACTTTATATTCCAAAGATTCTTCCTGTGAATTTTTTCTATTTTAAAGCAAAATTGGAGACTGTTATTAGCTAATGCTGCACAAAGAGATACATTGTGTTAGGAGGACAGATTTAGAAAAGACTTAACTATGGCCATTCACTAACTAGGTCACTCTTGTCCTATTATGATCTGAGTTTTCTTTCAGTTTTAAAATAAAAATTGTTTATCATGAGGATATACATCCACAAATTACACAAAGATATAACTTTGGAGAGATGAACAACTATGTTTTATTCGTCTTCTTTTTATTGGGCAGCTTTTTCAAATAAGCGTGTTTGTGTGTTGGGGTGTGTGTGTGTGTGTGGACTGATCTATATCTTATTTCTTCTATTAGAATGAAAGCTCATCAAGAACAGAATTTCTGCCTGTCTGATACATGCCCTGTTGAATATACTAAAATTTCCTGTACTGTGGAGACATTTAATGAATGTATGTCAACTAAATAAAATATATCATTCTGTTTTCTGACATTTTTATCTACACAGTGCTTTGTTTCCACATACTTGTTAATTAATCAATGTTTTCTGCTGTCATTTATATTAGAAGAATTATATAAAGCATTCTTAATTGGCTTATTGTATATCTTGAGGGAAACACATGTCTTTGTTAATTCTCAAAACATATTAATATGAAGAATGTTATTGAGTACTGGGCCAAGGAACATTAATTCTTACCCTGTAAGATTCATTGTTAGTCATATCAGATATTACTCCTTATTTAAATGTACTGTTTCTGAGAGCATTACAAAGATCATATATTTTTCTCCTTTCTAATTTTTCTGCTAAATTGTTTTATTTGTTTTATAAATTATAAATAACTTTAAATTTTTAATAGACTGTACACCCTAAACACATTTATATGAAAAAATTATAATTTTAAATACACCGCACTTACAACTGTAATAAGCTGCATAAGACCAGTCCTCAAAAGATAAATCCACATTAAACTGAAGCATCATGAAAAATGCATAGGAAGATGCAATAAGAAGAAACATAATTATTCTGAATTTTAAAAATTGCATGGGGTGTAGGAGAATAAAAAAATTTATCAAGTCCCTAGATTATATTATATTTAAAGTGATTGTAACTGTAAGAAAGTGATTAAATTAGTGCTATTACTCTAAAAATAAAGGTTAAAAATGGGCTTGAGATGCTCACTTAATTTTCTCTAGTTATTTGACATTTGACTCAAAAGTAAGTCTTCTGTTTGGATGTATATATAAAACACAGGACCTTGTCCAAATACAGAGCTTCAAATCAGGCTCCATTCCTTTGATTTTCATTTTGATTCTACAGGTTTGGGAAATAATGAATGTATGTACACACACACATACATACACACATCCCGAGTCTGGTGATACCACCAGATGATTCTCTAGGACAGTCAGATTTAGGACCTTTACTTGTACTGTAAGGATGACTTTTTGGGGTGGGGGGGCGTTTCCAGTACCGGGAATCGAACTCATGACCTTGCCCTTGCCAGGCAGTCGCTGGGCAGCTGAGTTAAATCTCCAATCCTCTTTTTTTTTGAACCAGGAATCGAGCTCAGGACCTTTTACTTGCCAGGCAGGAACTTATGCCACTGAGCTATATTCCCAGCCCGGGACCTTTACTTGTAGAAAAAAAAAAAAAAAAAAAAGAAATCCTCTTTAGGAATAAATATATGAGTCAATGATTACATTGTATATGTTACAAAGCATGTAAAATTATTTAAAATTTAAGGAACGA
>NW_004955408.1:18804053-18808312 GCF_000276665.1 Chinchilla lanigera | reverse complement strand
CCAGGCAGGAACTTATGCCACTGAGCTATATTCCTCGTGAGTTCAATTCCTGGTAAAAAAAAAAAAAAAAAGAAAAAAAAATCTTCTTTAGGAGTAAATATATGAGTCAATGATTACCTTGTATATGTTATAAAGCATGTAAAATTATTTAAAATTTAAGGAACGAAACTGTTATTA
Organism: Chinchilla lanigera; assembly: GCF_000276665.1. Classification (NCBI taxonomy): domain Eukaryota; kingdom Metazoa; phylum Chordata; class Mammalia; order Rodentia; family Chinchillidae; genus Chinchilla; species Chinchilla lanigera. The sequence goes on along the minus strand of NW_004955408.1, from coordinate 18,808,135 downwards.
CATTTTGATGTTGAAATACTCAAAACTCACCGACAATATTGGACAGGATGTACCAAATACAAATGTTATTTGAAATACATGTTAAATAAGAACAACAAGGGTAAAAATTGATTTATTGTTTTAAAGGTATTTGTTTACCTCTATACATAAGATCATGCAACTAATGCAGAATATTTACTGATACAAAATTATTCTAATGAAAATGAAATATACTTTTTTTGATAACTGTTACATTTTTACCTACATTTTACCATCTACATTGAATTTTCATTTCTATTTTGACCTGTTAGCCTAGCACTATCTGCTTTTGGTTTCTGCATCTATTTGTTTGTTCTCTAAGATTCTGCCCCCTGATTCTTGGATTGATGAACTGTGATACTGAAACCTAGTACACACCTAGAATGTCTGTAAATTATAAGAAAAGAATTACAAAAAAATTATTGAGCTCACATTTTATGTTTGTATTGCAAAATACTGTACTACTTTGCTTATTAATCTCTAGGTTTTGGAAAATGGATTCAAAACTATGAATTAAAGACAGTGGCAAAGCACCTAAGTGGCTTTGTAGGAAACACTACCATGCCATATTTAATCAGCTCTGTGAGTCATCTTTGGTTAATCCTGAGAGGACTTTCCATTTGGAGTCCTTGAGAATTTTCCTATTTGCTTCCACACTTATTCATCAAGGTCAATCTGCTAGTTTATTAGTCCTGTAAAAACGTATCAAACACTGGACAGTTTAAGTAACAACTTATTTTTTTATAATGTTCAAGCCTACAAATCCAAGCTCAAAATACTGCAGGATTCATCTCCTAGGGCTTGGCTTCTCTTCTTGCTTGTAGATGTTTGGCTTTTTTCCCTTTATTCATATGTAGATCCTAAGATCTTTCCTTAAGGAAACCCATCATATTGGATTATGGCTCATTCCAGTGACCTCATTTAACAATCTCATCTGCAAAGATCCCCATATGCAAATATGTAGATTTCTGACCTATAATATGTAAAAACTCAGCGCAAAAAATAAAATAAAATATAGTGAGCTCAAGGGCAGCCTGAACTGCATAGAGAGACCCTGTCTCAAAAAGACAAAACAAACAAACAAACAAACAAAAAAAAATTGCAGTGCAAAACATAAAGAGAGACCAAATTCGGTCCATGATAGTCACAATCTTTCAATCTTTCTTTTTCTTGTTTCAGTATTGTTGGCTTTGATTTTTACAGTGCTTTCAGTTTAATTTAGGAGTTACTGAATGCAAAGTGAAGACTTTCCACCTGGGCTACCTTCTTAACTTTTTAAATTTTAGTTTGAGAGGAGGACTGTCTAGATTGCTCCAGCGCGCCTCAGGCTTGCCATCCTCGTGTCTCATCCTCCTGACTAGCTGGAATTACAGGCACAGGCCACCCCTCCTGTCTGACCATCACATTATGTAAGATATTTTCTCCAGTTCCTCCAATAATGCTCCCACCTACATATGCTCATTCCTGTCTCCATGAAACCACCACTGTGTAACCGTCTCTTAAAATACATTATTCCCAACTTTCTGCGCACAATCTGCCTTCTATTCTATTTCTTAAATGTCCTGGAGCGAAATGGCCACCTTTTTCTCAGTTTTATTTTCCTTCTAGAGTGTTACCAAAACATGTGTTCAGATATTCATTGCAGGATGTCTTTGGTCATATATGGCCTGAAAATACTTTATCTTTTTTGTAACCTAAACACACACACACACACACACACATGCACACATACACACACACATGAATAACCTGCACAATGATGAAATAGTCTTTCTATCTTTCTTTTAATTGAGAAAGATTGAAGAAAAATATATTTTCTTTTGTTAGTTCAGTATTCTTGTATTTGAGTAGGAATAGATATATTTATCTTATCACATCATGGTGATTATGATACAGTGTAAGATAATACAACATTTTATTTAACTCAAAATTAGTGCTCATAACTTCATACAGGGTAATTACTTCTTCCTTCTCTTTCACCTTCCCTCCTTTTCTCATTCAAAGGCACATTCAGACATATGTATAATGCACACAGTTTTAAATCACTACATTTAATAAGTTGCTAACATCTGCTCAGATTAAATGGGCTATAGTTTTCTTACTTCTCCCCAGGGAAAGTAAATAAGTTCCATTATAAAAAGCATGTATTTCCTTAACCTTCCATTGGATATTTTAGTCTTTTCTATGAAAGATACCTATACCAACACTACCAGAATATTCTTTTTTATTTTAAAGAGAGTAATAATAAGAAAGAGCAATAGCAAAATACCAATAACATAGACAAAAACAACAGAAATCAAAAACAATAAGAACAATATAGTGTTTCAGAAAAAAATGATAGAAATTAACATTGGTTGTCACATTAGATATTTTTGCCTTCAATGAAGTTGCTCAGATTTACAGATGTGAGAATGCAAATTTAATCAAAGCACCAAAGAGAATAAAGAATACAAACAAAACAAAAAATTATAAATGATACAGAGTTTCACTAAACAAGATGATAGGAATTCAACAATGGTTGTTATATTGTGTATTGTTGCCTTCATATTACTTGTTCAGATTACCAAATATAAGTATGAAAAATGGGTCAAAAATTAATAAATAAGGCATTAACTTCCTTTTAGTAAACTATTAGACATCTAAAGTACAATAATCCCAGCTATCCTTCTGTATATATATGTATATATATATTTTTTTACTTCCTTCTTTCTTTCTTTTCCTCCTTTCCCTCATCCCAGTTGTTTCATCTTTTGAGCAATTTCTTTCCCTTTTATAGCATCTATTGTACATTTTTGGTTTTATTTACTCTTTCATGTTCTTACACTAGGGAGATCATATGATCTTTACACATATTAATTTATATTTTCATTCAATAACTTTATTTAATATTAATGCTTACAATTTCCTGAGCACATGTGTATTTATGGGTTTTTCCAGGTACTTTGCATCATAATTTTACTTGATATTATAATAACCATTCAATGCAGGCATGGTTGTACAATTTTCAGAATGAAAATTATATAATAAGACCAATCAAATAAAATATCATATAGCAAGGACCGTGGCAGTGTAGAAATTTTAACCCAGACATTTAAGTGACAAAGCTCTGTGCCCTCACACTGTTCTATTTATTTTTTCCTCATCTCAAAAAAAAAATTACAGCACGATGAAAGATCATAGCACATTGGTTAGTGTACCTTCTCCTGAAACTCATGTTCACTAGGACATTTGAATGTAATCTTACTCAAAATATAGTCTATTCTGCTGCAATTACACATTTGTCTCCCCACACACACACCAGAAATACAAACACAGAAACACCTTTGTGTTTGATATAAAATTCTGTCTTTAGTTTGTAATCCTTACTTTGGTACTAACTTTTAATCAAGAACTTAGATTTAAAACATTTATAGCATACTAGCAAACAAGTGCTATCCTTTTCAGTATGGGCATAACTATCTCTCTATTGTGTAGTGACGTGTCTGTATGTGCATGCAATATCAAGAATTAAGATGCTCTGAAATCCTGCAATCGCTTGTCGTATCCAACATTAAGGATTTTCCTGCAAAATACATTTTGTAACTTTTGAATAGAGCTCAGATAGTGAGCAGATTTCCTTCTCTGAGAGGCACCCACGAGTACCTGGGCTTTTGAAAGAGCAAAAGCACAGTCAGCAGTGATATCCGACTTATCTGGTTACACTTTATCACCCTACCTGTTGCCTTTTCACAATGCTGTATGCATTGTCTCATTTAATTTTTACAAAACTGGTTAAAAAGGTCCAATGACCATCATCACTTTACAGAAGTAAACATGAGGTTTCGTAAGGCTAATAGTTCTCAGAATTTTATCAATTCTGGCCCCACATCTAGATGTTTCATGAAAATCTCCCAATCCTGGGGGAATTGTTATAAAGATTCATATGGTAACAATTTAGCTTGTCTTCCCGCAGGATAAGACCCTGAGAAAAGATTTTAATTCTAGTATTTTACATGGAAGATAAAGAAACTGTGCCTTAGAGGATGGAGAGGTAAAACAGGGACAGAAAGGCAACCAATAAATTT
>NW_004955408.1:18756250-18802703 GCF_000276665.1 Chinchilla lanigera | reverse complement strand
TGAGGCATTGGTTGATTAGCTTTGTATGTCTATATGTGTTTTCATGAGAAACTACATTGAAGATATCGATATGTAATACAATAAGCATTGTTAATTCCCTACCACTCTGTTTGTAACTCTGTAATGTCTGTACTGATCCTATGCTATTTTGTAAAATGTTGTCGGTCTGTTAGTATTTTCCTCCTTTAATTTCTAAAATTAAAAAAAAAAAAAGTCTGTGTTGCTGAAAGCAAAGACAGCTCTGTTCTAATGTAGATAAGTTGGAAGTCATTGTAAACCCCCCACATCAGGCTTCCCTTCCTCAAGAAGTAAGGGGCTGGGAAAATAAACCTCACTTCTCCAAATTTCATTGGTTGAGGCATAATCTTCTCAGGGAGTGAATTCACTGCCAGTTTGGGCTTCCTCCACAGGTTGCAAAGCAGGTCTCCTACAGTCAGAGGATGTCCCGCATCAGAGCATCGGAGGTGTGAGACGTGAGAAGTCTTAAATGCTGGGTTGGGGATATGGAAGGCACCAGTGATGCTTGCTACAGAGACCTTTCTTTCACATCATCACCCATAAATAGAGCCTTTAAGGGAGCAGGAGCAATATGTTTGCAACAGTAGGACAGACTTGACTAGAAGCCTAGGAAAGAAATAGAGAATGAAATCATAGGAATGTTTTAAGATCATTAATAAATTTCATGAGAAATACAGCCTATTCATCTTTGTAAACCGTGGTGCTTTTATTATATTTTGTGGATGGATCAGGCAGTCTCTGGAGGAAAATATGAACTGAGTCATTTCTCTTTATGATTATATTTTATGTTGATTTGACTTTTGAATTTCTTCTATTTTCTGTTTCTTTCTTATTTATGTACTGTTCAATTGTCTTATCACCCAGTATTTTAAACGGGATAAAACTCCAGACTTTGAAAAAGAATTCCCAATCATACTATGGTAATTAATATCTTATAGGGTCCCTACAGCAAGCATATTGATCAATACCTCTCTGTCCAGCACAGATTGGAGGCTTGTTTTTTTAAGGAACCAAACTGTTTTCCAACTCATAAGGACTTTAACCAGGAAAAAGTAGTATGCTGACCCTTATGAACTTTCTGCTTTTATACTACCTAGGACATCGAAAGATGTCAGAAAGAAGAAACACTTCAGTGCATTCGAAGGAGAAATTTCTGTCCTGCATCTTTGCAAGTTAGTAATATTTTCCAAACAAAGAATGAAAAGACCCTCTAAGACATGGTCTCTGTGATAATCCATCTTACATGAGTTATGTGAGAAGGCGGAGAACTACATCAAACTGTGCCAAGAGTCCAGCAAAAAAGAAGCAAAAGAAAAAGAAAGAATATGTGAGAAAGAGAGAGAGAGTGAGAGAGAGAGAAGGAAGGAAGGAATGAAGGAAGGAATGAAGGGAGGAAGGAAGGGAGGAAGGAAGGAAGGAAGGAAGGAAGGAAGGAAGGAAGGAAGGAAGGAAGGAAGGAAGGAAGGAAGGAAGGAAGGAAGGAAGGAAGGAAGGAAGGAAGGAAGGAAGGAAAGAGAAGAAGAGAAAAACCTGCTGGAATTTCCATTTCAAGCAGAAATAGCAAATGATTCCTGCCTTCCAACAGCTTCTGTTTTTCATGCATGTGCCAGCTGTATACATAACCAAGGACAGCAACATAAGGGTTCAGAGTCTTGGTTTTCTATTTTAACTGATAACATAGTAACTTTGGTGGCTGAGAGTGGTAGGAGAGAATGAATAAAGAACATTTCCATTACTTTCTACAAGAAAAAATAAAAACTTTTATAGCCATTATATATTCATAGCTAGCCGGGCATTGTGACTCACACCTGTAATCTGATCGCTTGGAAGGCCAAGGTAGGAGGATCGTTTCGAGTTCGTGGCCAGCCTGGGCTACACAGTGAGCTCAAGGCTAGCCTGAACTGCATAGTGAGACCCTGTCTCAAAAATAAAAACAGAAAGTCACATCTAATGAAAGGTAAAATGTAATAGAAGTTGCCAATTACTTTGAAAGAGAATTTTTCTTCTTTAGCAATAACACTAGATAAACACCATTTGATAACAAGAGTGTTTTTATTTCTGTTGAATATGATAACTACTTGATAAGAACACAAGTGATAAACTTTCAAGTGATTCATCCTGGAAGGCCAAGCTTGAGCCAAATATTTCCATTTTCTTAAGGAATAAAAGAACCCATACAATTTGCAACTGTAAATATTTATGATGAATGGTATTATGTTCAAGGTACTTTATAATCTATAGGAGTAAGAATTTCTTATCTTAGGTCAAATAAAAAAATATTACATTAAAGAGCAAGTGACATTTCCATTCCATACTCAATTGTACATTAAGGAGCAAGGATATTGTCAAACCTATCCTCTTTGCTAAAATTATACAGCATGTCACAAAACACGGAGTGCACTTTAAGCACAAGAATACAAATAGACAATTTGAGATACATAGTGAGAAAGATATATAGAGCATTTGTGTCCAAAGTGGGTGTATGCATGTTAGCATTTAGAAGAAGGTTACACATTATACAAAGATGGCATACATGGTGAGCCTGTCCGGCTGTGTCATCACCACAAGCTGCAAAAGGGAAGAATCTGAGAACGAGAAGTCAGAAATACATGGTACCACTGCATGTCAAACTTCAAGCACAATGCAAGTGCTGACTAGAGATTATTTTATTAGTGTCTTGAATTGTTGCTTTGAAATTTGATATATAGTTTAGGTTGAAAGTTTAATTCTTCTGTGTTGTTAATCTCATTGTGGTTTCTTCATTTGGTTGTTTTTAATGACTTTGTGATCTCTGTATAAGCACTCAGAAAGATACTTGACAGTTAGCATTCTATTTTTATATTTCTAGAATTTTTTGTAAACCCAGAGTATGAGTATTTGTTTAGGTAGATCACAACACCATCATTGTTTCCTTTAGCAGAAATTAATATTTAGTCTAGTACCCATGTAATGAGTAATTTCTATGGCCCCCAAATTGTTTAAATGTTGCAGTTTAAAGCACATACTGTGGAGCTGTTTTCAATTATGCGATTTAAATGTTATCACATTTTGTAAGGCTCCCATTCTACTCTGTTGGGCCACCCCTGGAAGTAAGATGAAAATAGTTTGTTCTGAAGATGTCATGAAAAATATAAGTAAAATACTTGAAAATATTTGACAAAAGTGGGAAGTTTTAAACATATGTGCTCTGGACAATCCTGATTTCACATATGATGCAAAGAAAAAGAAGGAAAATACTTTCATCTGTTTCAACAACCTGAGCATCTGAATATTCCCACCAAATTGGACACCTTTTAGACGTACTCTGCAAGAAAATCTCAAGAGTGTTGGAAAGGGATGTTTTCTTCTTTGCTTGACATGAGGAGCTAACCTGTGTCTTTAAGCCACCTACATTATAAAGAGGTAGCTCTATTTGATGCTTTCAAGAAGTATTACTTCAATAGAATTGAAGAAAGAACTGATGTTAAGTTTTCAGAGATTTAGAAATTCTATGTAGGTCTAGTAAAGGAATAAAGGAGGAAAGAAGAAAGAGCACAAAACCCATAATTTCTAATCAGAACATATAACAGTCCTGGGTACCCAGCATTTGCCAGGAACTCTGCCAACAGATTTTGACGCATTAACTCACTGCCTCAGCATAAGTGTCATCAGGCTAAGGGGCTTGTCTGGTAGTCACATAAATAACACCTCAGAGGAGCCGCTGAAGAATAACCCCAAAGTCTTAAACTATTGTGTGCATTCTTAATAACAACACTGCACTACACTACACTGTAGAGAAATAGCTAAGAAAATTTACCTACGAAAACAATATTGGGGCTGGGGATTTAGCTCAGTGGCACAGCACCTGCCTGGCAAGTGCGAGGTCATGAGTTCAATTCCTGGTACTGGAAAAAGAAAAAAAAGAAAAAAGAAAAGAAAAAAGAAAACAATATTGGACACAATGGCACAAAGAAAAGAGACATAACATTCCCCCAAATGTAATACTTACATTTTCAGCTTATTAAATGACCTGAAATCCCCAAACCACAGACATTCTTCTGAATCTTCAACTCTGTACAGTATAGCTACATTTCAAAAGGAAGATATAACCAGGCATATGAACATGGCAATTTTCATAATCTGATTCTCATTTGACAGATCATGCTACCTAAATGGAGTCTGCATTTATATTTGCCAACCTAGGGAATATTGACCCCAGCAACATTTTGTGGGTAATCACATTTTCCTTATTTTCTGAAATCATTAGTCTAAATATTGAAAGATTAATTGTTTCACTGACATAATTTTAAAATTACGTCTTTTTCTTCCATATTTGAAACATGAAACCTCAGAATAGTGTTACTGATTTTTATAATGAAATACCTAGCTGAAAGCATACCTAAATAGCTATGCCAATTAAATTTCTGGAAATTAATAGTAAATATGAGATTTAAAATATTAAAGAAACTTCTGATTTAAAATTATATTTTCTTACTTTCCTGAAGGCTTAACTTAATTTCATTGTTTACTTTATAGCCATAATAACAAAATAAACAATCAAAAGTGTATATTTCAGAAATAACAAAATATTAAAACCACAAATCAATTTTATCTTTGTTTCATTATTCTTTAAGTGTTTTTTTACATGAGCAATTGACATTTGCCATTGAACTTTCCTGGTAACTTAAGAAACACCTGCTGTATTCATCCAAAATAGCAAATAGAAAAACACATTGTATTTTTCTTTTCTGAAAAGGTGCATTCACATAGTAATTTCTTATTTTTCAGTATTATTTTTTAGTCCTGGGAGGTTAATGATGTAAGCTCAAGTTCAAATTTTGAAATATGCTAATTACATGACCTTGGACAATATACCTAAGTAGGTTTCATAAAGTGTAGGTCCAACTGTTCCTTCCTGATAGGGTTCTGCCAAAGAATTAGTGAGTTTAACTGAAAGTACTATAGTGCCCTTAGCAGAGCAAGCACTTGGTACATCATAACTGTTATTAATTTTTGTGTGTTTTAACTTGGTACCAAAAGAGGTCCTCTATGTGTGATTAAGTATGTCAGCAATAACACTGCACAAGTGATTGGCTATCCTTAAAAACAATGATGCATTTGGTTCCAAATAAGTTGGTTATGAGAAATAAAATATATGACTTTTAATTCAACTTAGCCTGAATGGTTGCCATTGGAATCTTAAAATCCTACACAGCTTCCAAAGTTTACTCCAGAACAAGCTGAAAGGAAGGGCTTTTATTCCTTCTGTTCCTGACATATTTTTCTGTGTTGTAGCACCAAAGGTCTTACCATAAAATAGGAGAAAGTTCTCCAAAGGTAGGTAGATATTTTGGAAATATTTTTTCTCTTGGACTTCAGCTCACAAGTATATTGAGAGGAAGTACAAATCCTTCCTAACCTCATTCAGTCAGTTGCTTACATTTTAAGTTGCAAGATTTCAAACTGCACTCTATATTTATTGAGCTCAGTGAGGCAAATGTCTATTAAAACCTCAGCAAGCAACTTAGAAACTATTAAAAACCCTCCAAAGGGACGTCACTGGTAAAGTCAGTCAATAAATTAACCACTGGGATAGGCAGGATGGAAACTCATCTGTCTTTCTGTACACAGTTAATGAAGCCCACATTTTTGCACGTTATTTGCTTCGAAACTGCCTATGACACATGTTTCTGAGCTACTTTGCCTCGTGTCCAGGCATTAAGTGTCTCGTAGTTCATTAGAACACTGATGATGTGTAATTATCTCACAAAGGTTGTCACCGAATGGAAATTTAGAGAACAGTTATAATAGTTGGAAATTTTCATTAAACACTCACATTATCTGGGCATACTCCATGGCTGCTCTTGCACAGAATGAAGAAGTTTTGATGGCAAAAGTAAAGATTGACTACTTGAGCCATAAATTGTTTATTCATGCCAACTAGAAGTGTTTTACTACACACACGCAGCAAAGGTGCTCCTTCCCACTCATAGAACTGTTTTTAAAAATTATAACAATAAAATCCAAAGTCACCTTTACAAATGACGTTAGATATTCTCTCCCTTTTGGCAGCATTTGTTATTCCAATATCATATGCCACATAAAATGACAAAAGAGGCTTTGAAATTGTTATGATTTGTGTCTGAATGTCCCCCAAGATCCTGTTGCAGTCATGGAGGACAGACATTTGGGAGGTGGCTGAATCTAGTGTTTGATTCATGGTCCAATACTGGGATTAAAGGTGTGAGTGCTACACACACCCTAGGGCAGGTAGCCTGCATAGACTATAAGGGACAGAAAGAGTCTTGTCTCTCCCACTCTCTTGCTTCTTGCTTTTGCTGTCTTCCCCTGCCAGGAACTGTTGTCCTCTGCCATGTGCCACCTCGCCTTGGAGCCAGTTGATTATGGACTGATTCTACAAACTGTGAGGTAAATAAACCTTTCACCTTTGGGTATGGGGAATTTTGTTTTAACAATGAGAAAAGTAACTAGGGCAGAAGTGGAAAATTACCTCTAATCAACTCAGCAGATACTGTGCTTAATATCTACACTTGCATATTGGGTACAATTATGAAGTCATCATATTACCTGGGAAATTTATAGATTTATTATTTAGAATTAAAATGTTTTTCTTTAATTTAATTAAGCATTATTATTTTATTACTAATATAAGAACCTTAGAACACCTTCAAATGAGGTTTGAAGATGAATTATGCCCTGGGATATAATGCAGTGAATAAGTAACAATGTTTTGCCCAGTCGTGTGTCATACACAGGCATTCTTCCTTACAGAGAGTTTTTAGATAAAGTCTTTAATTTCAACAGTAGCATTATAGTAGTCATAAAACTAGAACAAATTGATTGGGAAAGAGAAATTATATCAAAGAGATAAGAAAACTTTTTAAAACACTATGGTTTTTACAAAACATTATGAACAGTACCAGATATAATAGTGCTTTACATGTAGTTTAAAAATTAACATTTTGTAAATCTACTCATATAATTTTCTGCAGGACAAAACATAAGAGTTGTTAGGAATGAGCAAGATTGTCAATCTTTTGTGTTTGTAGCCCATGGATACTGCAATCATTTTTTGACTGAAGACTTTTAAAAACCTGTTAAGACAGATTGTTATGAGAACAAAGAAATCACCAGTCACCAAAAGTATGCCAAGGTCAATGACTTATATGACTTCAATCTCATGAATAATGATAAAATTATTGTCTTTTAAATAAGTATCTACTTGGGCCTTGCCCCAGTACTTGAGATATTGTGGGTATTCAATAAATTTTGCAGAGTAAGCCATCAAATGAATAACAAACAATATATGAAGATAGTGCTAGGGTAGAATTAGAATTAGTTTGTTTTCTTAACTTCTTTAGTCAAGTGCACAAAATTTAGTTGACAATGTGTAGAAGAACTAATTGAGAAGAAAATACTATGAGACTAATATCTTGATACTAAAATTACACAAAAAATGAATATTAGAGAAATGTTTGAACCAATATTTCTCATGTACAAGATGCAAATTTTCTAACCAAAATATTAAAATTTAATAAATATGTATAAAAAGGTAATACTTCATAACCAAAAGTAGTCTCAGAAATAAAATAATTAATATTTGAATATCAACAAGGAAATCCACTGCATTAAAAATGTAATGAAAAGTTATGTCTTTCTCAGTAGATGCGGGTAAGATGTGTGGCAGGATTTGACATGATTCTTTGTAAAAAAAAAGGATAGTAGACAAGAAATGCAAGAAATATCTTCAAATTAGTAAAAGTATCCAAAAATTCTATAGATAACATGATATTAGTCATGAATGTTTAAATGTTTTTTTCTCTTGTTAACATCAGGATGAGAAAGGAGAGTGTTCTTTCACAATTTCTATTCTATACTTTTCCAATGGTCCTAGAAACTGCAGTAAAGCAATAAAAACAAATAAAAGGAAACTATATTTTAATGGTAAAAGTAAAATTGTAAATTATGTAATTGTGGATAAAGAAAATTGAACTCATAATGATCCTTCTGCTTCAGCCTCCCAAGCACTGGGATTACCACCACACCTAGAATTGCATGATTTATTTTAAAACTACAGCAGTCAGCACAATTAGAATTGGTTTCATCATAACAAATAGATCAATGAAACAAAGCTATCCACAGAGAATATGTTCACCCACGTATTTATCTATTTATCTGTAGCTGTGAAACCTCAATAACAAATTAAGAAACCTATAAAATGTTTGGAAAATAAGGGAATAGATATTTTATCAGAAAGGTGGTATTAATTGTAATACTGTTTTAAAATGCTAACTAATCTACTGAAACAGAAGCAATGCATGTTTAACCTTGATTCTTTACATGTATGAGCTAAAAGTAGAAATTAAGAACAAAGGGAAGCAGAAGGAATGTGTCACAAAAAAGAATAGGAAACCTTTTGAAGAGTATAAATGTATCTTTTGGATGTTGTAGATTTCCTCACTGTTGTAAAACTATTTAAAAATTCATCAAATGCTTTGCTTAATATTATTTATAATTGAAGAAATCTCTTAAAAATAAACTTAAAGAGAATATATTGTATGTTCTAAGGAAATAAATTTTCTTCTTTGTCTTTTTGAGACAGGATCTCATCATATAACTCAGGCTGGCTTAGAGCTCACTTTGTAGTTCAGGCTGGTCTCAAACTCACAATAATCCACCTGCCTCAGCCTCCCAAGTGCTGGGATTACAGGAGTGTGCCATCACATCCACCCTGAATTAAAATAGATATTGAAAAAATAAATGTGCTCAAATATCTGGAAATTAAACACCACTGGGCCTTGTGGTGGATGCCTGTAATCCCATGACTAAGAGTGGGTGAGGCAGTAGGATTGCCAGTTTGAGCCAAGCCTGGGCAATTTTGGGACTTTACCAGATCCTTTCTGAGATCAATAGGAAAATAGGACTGAGAATGTATTCTGCAGGCCCACTATAGAAAAAAATAAATAAATAAATAATGAAAAAAGCAAAAAGTACCTTTCTAAATAACATAAGAATGCAGATGAATTATTCCAGGAATGTCAAGGGTGTTCTTACTACAATCTTCACTTACTAAGGAAATGTTATGGCTTTTGTTTAGATGCTTCCCCCAAAGCCTCGTTAGGTCATCCATAGGGCTCTTCAGAGGTGGCTGGATCTAGAGTGTGTGATGCTGGGATTAAGGGTGTGTGATTAGTAAATCACTCCAATGATTGGTTTGGCATCGTTCTGGCTGTGGATAATGGGAAGGTCCACCCTGGGTGTGTGTGCTACCTGTCCTAAGGGGGTGAAACCTGGATTGAGCATAAGGAATAGAAAGAGGGCTGCTGTCCTTGCTGCTGCTTGCTGCTTTCTGCCTGCTGAGTTCTGCCTGCCATGGACTGTTTCCTCTCTGCGATGCCCCTCTGCCAGGCCACCCTGTCTTGGAGCCAGCTGCCTATGGACTGAAACCTCTACAAACTGTGAGATACCGTAAACTTACTCTCCTTTAACGTTAGGTGATAGGTATTTTGTCTCAGCAATGAGAAAACTAAGACAAGAGGTAATATGGATATTTAGAGCATTAACTCGACAACCAATATTACAGGAACAAAGTCCTCAGAAAGTACAACTATCAAAATGATCTCAAAACTAAAATCATAAGGTTATTTCACTTAACCAAGAAATTCTCTCAAACATTCAAACAACAAAAAATTCATTTTACAGTTTTTCTTATTCTTTCAGAAACCAAGATTATCCAGATACTAAGTCTGGGCAAAAAAAAAAAAAAAAAAAATCCTCTAGCATTCCTCATGAATACAGACAGAAGAATCCACATAGCTAATGCCATTTGGTTTTATTCTAAGGCTGAAAATAAGAATTCCCCCTTTGGGGCCGGGCATGGTGACACATGCCTGTAATCCCAGCACTCCAGAGGCTGAGGCAGGAGGACCAACTATGTAGTTCAGGCTGGGTTCAAACTCATAGTGATCCTCCTGTCTTAGGCTCCCAAGTGCTGGGACTACAGGTATGCACCACTGCACTTGGCTCAGGGTAAATATTGATATTTACTGCACTTGGGTAGATGGAAATGGCCCCTCCTCTGTTAACTGAAAGAAGCTGGGAGACACAACACTTTTAGTGATACTATCAACTCACTGTCAGTGAGTATTGACTGCCACAGTCTTGCTTTCTTAGGGTGTAAAGTATTATGATTAAGAGATCATAGAGCTTTTTGGAGAAGCCTTATGTTAGTGAGCGAGAGTGAGTCTAGGAAACTGATTTCAATACATGTGATAAATAAAAGTCATTTAGCTTAGTGGTACAAAGAGAAGGAAAGAACGGAGAAAAATAATGAAATGTGCATTACATCAAATTCATGATATGAAAATTAATAATTAAAGACTAAGAAGGAAGCACGTGTCTGCCATCTTTTGAAGAGGTGTGCTGGATTATTGTCCTTTGAACTACAGAGCATGGAGTCAGAAAATCACTTTTTTATAAAATGAAAGTTTTGCCTCATGCAAGGGTAGGTAATGAATTTTAATAGCATCAGTTGGCAAATATGAGCAAGAAAGCTTGTAAGCTTGTGGTATTTGATTGATTGCTCCCTGAATGAAGTCCTCCTTACTGTCACTAACTGTGGGATAGTCAGCGTTAGACAGGTTGGGCATGTTTGTCGTAGTTAACCTACATCTATTCAATATTTACACTTATCAGTCTACATGGAATACATGAAACCAAGACAACAATTACAAAGGACGTTTTGGAGCTTTTAATGGATTGGACCGGCTTTTAGATGGCATGAGTAATGCAGAAATGATACAACCATTTTTGTTACAATAATACAAAATTAAAGTTAATTTGAGATAATGCTGAATTGTTTAGGAGTGAAGGCCTACTATGGATGTCCTATAGCTTTAATGTTTGTAATTACACAACAATTCATGTTGAGACTCGTTCTTCAATGAAATAGTACTAAGACATGGGCCCGTAAAGAGGTGCGAGACTTTTAAGGTTCCAGTTATATTCACAGGATTACTATCTTGTGAAAGAGCTGGAAAGAACTAGTTAAAACCCATGTTAGCGTTCCTCATACAAATATACAAAAACCAAATGGCATCTTGAAAGCAGAGTGGCACACAGCACACAGGAACCTGCTGAAAGTTTGATCCTAGAATTACCAGTCTGAGAGCCAGAAGAAAGATAAGAAATGCATTTCTGTTATTTATAAATTATACAGTCTCAAGTTTTTTTTAGCAGCACAAGTAGATTAAGACAGATTGAGACTTCAGTGGTTCAGACATAAGAGCATACACATGTTGTAGATATTTATAAAAGAAATGCTGCAAAATAATGGTTAAGTTCATGCAATGGGGATATGGATGTTTCTTATTCTTTCAATGTGCATAATTACACATATTTATATGGAAATCATGTGGACATTTTTGCTGGAAATAGTGTAGTTATTCTAATATTTTGTACCAATATTAGTATCAATCTTTTTTTAATTATTAACCCCCTACCCCCAAATTGTATGTGTCCAGGAGCCCAAATTAAAATTGCACCAACAATTTTCCATAGAATAAAGTTAGGTCTGAAATTCAACACCTAGGATGACTTGTATACTCAATAATTGGTTTTTCTTACTATAAAGAATTTTCAAGACCTAAGACAAGAGAAAATAAAAGTCTGGAAACCTGAAGAGGAGGAAAGAAACACGGAGGAAGAGAAAGAATATAGGCATTCGAATCAGAATTGTGTTAAAATTTTTACTTTGCTACTTCAAGCATATAACATTTCTAAGACCTTTTGCTTCTCATGTGTAAAATTAATAGAACAATGTACAAACTCTCTGAGCAGTTCTGAGGGTTTAATGAAATAATGACATACATGGCATATGGTGGGGACTAGCAAGGTACATAATCACATAACAATGATACAGTAAAGAGGACTTCAAGATGCTTCACCAGAAACCAGTTAAAAAGAGACAGGCTGTGCATTAATAATAGAAATGGTTTATATTTACAGCTCAGAGAACCCGTGATGAATGAATGCAGTGTGGGGGGAAAGATGATCACAGTCATTTCTCTGATGAGAAGCAATGAAGCCTCAGCAATCACGGCCTGCTAATTTATGCTATTAGGAAAACAGCAGGGGGCAAGAGTTTGTTCACTGTAAAGAAATGTAATATTTATCAGTGCTCATTAGACAGCGCAAGTGGTTTTGTTCTTGTTAAAGCTGGTCAATGTATTACAAATTAAAATCAGGTGCAAAAGGCAAACATATTTTGTAGCTAGATTGCCACATAAATTTGTGTGTGAATAGCCAAGGGGAGTAGCTTACTGAAAAGTAAATAAGGTAAATGATTTTTTGAGGGTTTCATTGGGAATCCAAATAAATCATGTCTTAACAACTATAGGTGAAGAAAACTTAAAAGAAATATTGGAAACCAGGTTGAATTTGCTCTATATGTCTAGAGTATTATTTACCTGTTAAAGACACAGTTTGGATTAAATTTATTTCAGAAAACACTAGCATTCTTGAGACTTGAAGCTGCTGTCATTATTCAATTTTAATGGTATTATCCTTATTATTACTTTTGAACACACATACCACTCACCATTCTATCTTTTCCTCATTCTGTTAGCTGCACACCCTGCCCTTATTTTTCCACCATAATTCAAGTGTGAGTCCCACCCTAGGAGTCTCGGAGAATCTTTACCCAGCAGACTGTGCAATTTACTTCACCTATGTCCACTTTTCCCTAAAATATTACATTTTCCTAACTCATACTTAAAAGAAGTTGGGTACATGCATCATTTTCTCTCATACTCACACATTTTTCCCCTGAAATATTTTTATTTTTATTTTATGGAAAAAAATGACACATTTCATAACAAAATAATTGAAGAATAACTATCCTTAATGTATTGTGCATTGTTAGCTCCAAAGTAGTTTCTCAGAGTAAGAGATATGGGCTTAAAAAATTCTCCAAACAAACCTGTCTTCTCACTGAACTTGGACAAACTTGTAGAATAAGTATCTTGTATTTTTATTTTCCTTTTCCCTTCCTTCCACCCTAGTTCCTATTTTCTTTGGAACAGTTTCTTCCCCTGCAACATTTTATTGAAGATGGTAATCTACGTTCCTAAAATATAGTAAATGAGCTTTCACTTGTTAGAAGCTAAGAGAAGGTCAAAATTCCTGCTAAAACAACCAAACAAATGTCTGAATATAACTTTAGAATTATATTTTTAAATGCATTAGAGATCCTCAGAACTGCAGAGGACTAGATGAGCAAAACATTTTAAAGAAAGGAAACTCACTTCTTCTTTTGGGATCATTTGCCTATAATGAATGTGAACAGAAGAGCTGACCAGTTCCAGGTAGAAAACATTTATGAATGGAAAGGAACCAACAAAATTCTAGTGAGGATAGAGTAACAGAGCAAACAGAGTTTAAATATGCCCCAAATACTTCGCCAGTTTCACCCATGGACCAGTTACTGAGTTTGGGTTATGCAGGAATCTGAGGAACTTAGTTGTATTCTTTTTTTTTTTTTAAGTTTAATTTTAATTTTTAGGGTTTTCTTTTGGAGGGGGTTGCAGCTGGGAATCTAACTCAGGACCTTGCACTTGCCAGGCAAGCACTTGTGCTGCTGAGCTATAACCCTGAACCCTTTTTTCTTAATTTTAAACAGAAAAAAAAGAGTCTAAAATAAAATAAAATAAAACTATTTCAAAAGCTCTCAAAAGCAAGAGCAAAATCTCCTGTTCCCTCCTACTACTCACAAAACAGACACACTGTTCCATTTGGCAGGCCCAGAGAGTTGGGGGCTAGGAAGTTCTAGAGGAACAAGTTTTTGACAGCTTTTCAGAGCTGAAACAGATACATATATACACATACCAGCCAAGCACTGAAATATAAACCTAGGCGGGTTAATACCTAAACAAATCAAAACTGGGGTTAAGTGAGTCTCAATAAAATGGCAAGGTGGTTCCAAATCAGTTTAATTCCTGACATCCTCAGCTTTTCACATTATCTTCCCAACAAGAAAAGCCAGAAGGAATATTCTCTGAAAGTAGGTGACATTCCCAGGAATGTCTACATTTTTAAATCCAGAATTTCCTTATAGAAGTAAAAACTGGCAAACCCTCAAGAGAGTAAAAAAATATGTTTGAAGGTCAACAGGAAAATACTGACAATAGCAGCAGATTCACTGGTAGTTCAGATGTTAACATGTATTTTTAAAAATTTATCTCAATACATTTTCTAATTCTCCTTGCTTTCTCCCATAGCACATTAAGTAATTAGGAATATGTTGGGCAGTTTTAAAAGGCCTATGTTAACTTCCTAAGTTTTATTGTTTTTGATTTCTAATTTCTTACAGTTTCCATCAGAGAAGATAATTTACTTGATTTTAATTCTTTTAAATTTAATATTTTTTTTAATGATCTAGAAGACAATCTGTCCCAGAAATGCTGCACATGACATTGAAAAGCATGTGTATTCTTGTATGTATTAGTGGGCGAATTATTTGATAGATGTCTATTAGGTCATCAAATTGGTTTATAGTTTTGTTAAAGCCATCAGTTTCCTTGGGGATATTTTTATTAGCTAAAATATGTACTGTGGAAGTGGATTTTTAAAATTTCAATTTATTACTGATGAAGTATCTATTTCACCATTAAATTCTTCATACCACTGTTTCATATGGTTTAGGTATCTATTGCCTGGGTGATGATAGATAGATGATAGATAGATAATAGATAGATAAAAGATATAGATGATATAGATGTAGATATATAGTTATATAGATATAAATAGATATATAGATATAATTTTTTATCTTTTCCATAGAGTGATCCATTATTATTAAGAATGTCTTTTATTGTATCTAGAGCAAATTTTGTCTTAATACATATTTTTCTGATATTATAAGTCACATCAGCTTTCTTCTAGTTTGTTTGCATGATATATTTTTTGGTGTCCTTTTACTATCAACTTACTTGTTTTTTTCAATGTAAATTATGTTTCTTACAGAAAGCATATACTTAATCATAGGATTTTTATACATTCTTCTAATCTCTGCTTTTTAATTGTACCCCTTAGTGTGTGCGTATAAATATATTTTTATAATGTAATTATTGATAAGTAGAACTTGCCTCACTTGCTATTGTCTTTATGGATGTCACATATATTTTAGTTTTTTTTGTTTTTTGTTTTTTTATGTCACATATATTTTATTTGTTTATTCCTTTCCTACTGTTTTCTGTGATAAACATTTTTTTTTTTTTTTTTTGGTTTTTCTCCGGTACCGGGAACCGAACTCACAACCTTGCACTTGCCAGGCAGGCACTTTTGCCACTGAGCTAAATCCCCAGCCCCTGTGATAAACATTTTTTACTTACTATTCAATTCCTTTTTCATTACTTTTGCTGTATATACTTAACTACATTTTAGTGACTGTCCAGAGGATGATAATTTAACTTATTCTTGTTCAGATTAAAATTGTTTAAATTTAATTAGCATGCAAAAATTTGCACCTTCATATATTTGTTCTTTGTTTTTTTTTTCTTGTCATACACGTTATGTGTTTATCAAATATGTTTACAAATTGAGTTCATCAATACAGATTGATAAAAACTGCTCTATGCCATTGTCTTTTATATAGTAGAGTTACGAACAAAAATAAATACATTACCATCATCTTCTGTGTTCATGTATGCTGTTACTACTCTTTCTGGAATTATTTATTTTTTATGTAGCTCTGCTTTACTGTCTGATGTGCTTTTATTGTTTTCAGTCCACAGAACGCCTAATAGCATTTCTTCTAGGTAAAATCTGCCAAAGTAAAGTTTCCAGATTTCCACTTTCTACAAATCTCTTAATTTATTCATTTTTGACAAACAACTTTGCCAGTTACAGCTTTTTCTGACGATGATCTTTTGCAAATTATTTTTCAATATTTTGAGTATAGTATTTTAGTGCCTCTGAACTCCATGTTTTTGATTGAAAAATCAATCTTAGTGATGATCTCTTCAACATGAGGAGTTATTTCTTCCTGCTTTCAGGATTCTGACTTTGGTTTTTGGTAGCTTGATTATGATATGGTTAAATGTAGGTCTTTTTTAGTTTATCCTACTTTGGTTTCATTGAACATTATTGATGTAGAAATTCTTTTTGGTTATTATTTCTTCAAAAATTCTTTTGACTCTTTTCATCTTTACCCTCTCTTTTGGACCTCTTATGTCACACACATTGACACACCTGATGATGTTGCACTTTTCTGAAGTTTGACTCTTCCTTCTCATTCTTTTTTATTGCTGTAATTCATGGTACTTTCCATTTACTCGCATTCAAAATCGCCGATTTAATCTTCTCACTAACCAAATACGCTTTTTAGCCTCTTAAGCATATAATTTTTAAAAGTTTTGTTACTGTATTTTTAAATCTCAAAATATTTTCTTTGATTATTTCAAAAACTATTTTCTGGCACTCTGGGAAGCTAGGGTAGGAAGATGGCAAGTTTGAGTCTAGCATGTTCAACTTAGCAAGATCCTGTCTCAGAATAAACAGAAAGAAACAAAATGAACAGAGCAGAGCAGTGATGACAGCAAACAGGACCTCTGGCGACATAGCTCAGTGAGAAGAACCTGGATTCAATATCCTTCTCTACAAAAATGCTCTGTATTAATGATTTCTATTCGTATGGATATTGAGCTTATACTAATTGATTTGAAATACTTTTATAAGGGTTGGAAATATAGCTCAGTGGTAGAGTTCTTGCTCACATAAGTGAAGTTCTAGATTTGATCTTGAATACCTGGACAACAACAACAAAAATAAAACCTAAACATTAAAGGCAAATATTTTTCTAATAATTTGATGCCTGAATTTTGTTAGATACTTGTCCCTTAAATTTTGTTTGGTTGAAAATATGAGTAATATTTACTTGTTTTGTCCTATAATTATTTTCTTAAAAACTGGACGTTTTAAACAATATGTGGTAACTATTGAATTTAAATTCTCTCCTCCACAGTTTGTTTTGTTTTGTTTATTGTTGTTGCTGTTTGTTATTGGCAGTGTTTATTTGCTCTGGTTTTTTTTTTTTTTTTTTTTCTGAACTAATACTATAAAGGCTTCACGTTTTGTGTTTTGAAGTATATGAAGTCACTGGTGTTGCTAGTGATCAGAAAATGCAAGGATAGAGATTTTCTGAAATGTCCAGAACCAGTTAGACTTCCAGTTGTTGCTGGAGGCATATTTTAACACTCACCCTCCAGTACAGAATCCATTGTTAAGACTTTGCTTGCTGTGTGTACGCAGTGTCAAGGTCAGCCAGATGTGATGACTTAGAGACTTCTCATTGTTTTGTTCAGCATGTGCACCCCCAGGGCATGTATACAACCCTATGCATTCATGTGACTTACTAGATTCTCAGAGATATGTCATAACTTTTCAGAGACTCCAGAGTTATTTCATTCCCTAGCTTTTCTATTTAAGCTTTTTAGTCAGTCCATTGTTTGTACCAACTGTTACTCACTGCCTCCGACAGCTACAAAGCTAAATGATTCCCTGTAATTTTTGTTTGACAAACACTACCAGGCACCAGGCTCTTGCACTGGGGGAGCTCCAAGTCAGGCTAACTATGACAGCCTCCAAAGTGAGGTTTTTCTAGGAGCAAGCAACTGGACAAGTCAAATAATGACACTGTTCTGGGGATGGGGCTTGAAGGAAGCTCCCAACCTATTCTTGGTCCTCCAGTGGCTGCCAGTCTACTAGTTTTAACTGAAAGTGAAGGCTGCTAGTTTTCAAGGGTACCATAAAGCAAGACACTGGGACATAGGGAAAGGGCACGTTTGACTGCCTGGAAGCACATGTTCTTCCAGCGACTTAGACAATTTTTTTCCTGACAAAATGCTTTAGGGATTGCTGTAAACATGTGGTCAAGTTCCAACATTCTGAAAAATTAAATTAAATTAAATTATTTAATTTAATTTAAATTATTTAAATTCAAAGATTTTTTGCTATTTTTTTTTTTTTAAGGAGAGAACTGGCAATCCATGCTGTATCATTTTCATTGACATCCCTCCTTGTGTATGACAGTTAAAAGCGAAAATTTTAGAGTATAATGTATATTTCAGGGAAGTAGAAAAAGCAAATGGGTAAAGTGTAAGATTGGAGAATTAGATAAGAAAATGGAAATCTATGAAAATAAGCAAAAGATAAATCTAATAGAAGATGATCTAGTATATAAATTAGAAACTCAAGGACAAATTGCATGGAAGATTAATCAAAGGATACAGTGCTTTTGTAAACTTAGAAAAAATTGTTAAAAAATATTTAATGCAGCAGAAAACAGAATTACTGAAACTAAACACCAAGAGAAAGACCTAAACATATTCACAGAGAAAATCTAGTTGTTGTTAGTTATGAGTAAAAGATACATGTGGAATTCTCTCAAATATTCAAAATATGCTTAATTAGACTTTGCAATCAAAAAAGAAGAGAGAATGGGATACAAGAAATTTTCAAGGAAATAATAACAGATGATGATTTCTTACAACTGATGCAAAGATTTAAAATGCTAGCTAAACTGAAATAATTCACCACAAACTATATCAAGGCACATTGTAATCAAATCCCAGAAAAAGAAAGACAAGTAGAAAAATAAGGTACATGATTATCCAAAGATCAACAGCGGGATCAACTTCTGACATCCATAGAAATAATAAAAGTCACAATATAGTGAACATGCCCTCTTCAAAATGCTTACCTAAAGTAATATCCAATCTGAAATTCAAAGTTAGGGAAACAGTTTCAAAATAAAGGTGAAATAAACTTTGACTATAATTCCAGACTTCAATATGAAGTGAAATAAAGATTTTTTACATGAATAAAGATTCACAACCAAAAACATTATAGAAAGAACACACAAACAAATATTAAAAATTTTATCCTGGTGATAACCATGAAGAAGCATTATATGATGTGTTAACAGAAGTACATGAGATTACATCCAGTCTATGAAATCAGAATAGGAATATCTGAGGAGGTAAATGAGTTAAAAGTAGGAGCAAAATAATGCTTAACAAAGCAATACAAAAGGTTAAAAGAAAGTACGCTAGTAGCAATAGATAAAATAGGATCTGAAGTGCCACTGTTTAGTGTTTTTTAACCAGGTAATAATAGATATCTAAGCAAATTTTCAAGAATGATAATGTTATTTATCAGGACCATAACACTATTAAATGGAAATGATTTATATAAATTTAGAGTAGCA
Organism: Chinchilla lanigera; assembly: GCF_000276665.1. Taxonomy (NCBI): domain Eukaryota; kingdom Metazoa; phylum Chordata; class Mammalia; order Rodentia; family Chinchillidae; genus Chinchilla; species Chinchilla lanigera. The sequence goes on along the minus strand of NW_004955408.1, from coordinate 18,783,421 downwards.
AGGGAAATATTTTCTTCACTTGAAGACTTACTGAAAAGTAACCACATAAGATTTCTGCTCATATAGAGTAGTTTAAAGATTTATTTTCCCTGTGTAATGAAATGCCCATTAGAGAAGTGAAAATGTAAGACTTTACTACTTATTTACTTCTCTGTGTTTTTTTAAAGATCAAAAGAGAAGGTAATATTTGTGTACTCGGTGTGGGTACTGGGGGGTAATAAAACAGGGTAAATTATTTAATTCTGGAAAATAGTAAAAAAATTGAATAACAAGTTGTCTGAAAGCACATTTCATCAACGTCCTTGTTTTGGCGAGCAATGTATCTTTTCCTCTTCTTCCAAATTGGGAAAAATAGATGCGGATATGGATGAGGACTAGAGTACATCTACTAGAAAAAAGTATTAAATTAAATACCAAGCTAACCACTTTCCAACTTATAACTGTTTAAGAGCTTATAATGAAACATATTACTTTACTTGTAGCTATTAAAGTACATGTTAATTTTCAAAAGGACTCACACCTTAACTCATTAGAATTAATTCAGGAGATTCACATATTGGCTCATAAAAATGTGTGAGGTTCTTAGATTAATAAATAATATTTTTAAAGGGGAGAGCCAGACTTTTATCTTGTTAAAGTAAAGCAAGTTATAGCTAAATATAAAAAAGATGAATAGATTTAAGACATTTTTCTGGAAAAAATATACGAAAAAAATGCTACTTATGTCACTGCAACAAGCAAGAAGTAGTTTATGAAAATGATTCAACTGCCACCTTCATTTGAAGGAAATTTACAAAAAGATAAGACAATTAGGACATCAAGGAATCGTATCTAAAACTAACGTGGCAAGTGGATGATAATTTAGGCAACAGCAGGAAAATTATTTTGGAAAAGTGTTAATTATATTCACACTTTGGCAGCTACATTGCAGAAAGGTGAAGGATCAGAATAAAACCTCAGAAGTCTGAAAAATTCAGTTGAAACCTTAATTCTCCTCTTCTGTGACAGTTTTATAACTAAAAATCCCCACTAGTCACTGAGGACGTGGGACTCTTTTTAGTTCAAAAGGGCAAGTTGCCACATTACAAAGAATATAAAGGTCACATGCCCACATATACACATGATCCATATACCAGTAGCTACAAAATTAGTGTATGCGTTATTCTACCAATGACATAGCTTTCTGGTTAGCTTCATGCAAGCAAAAATTCTCTTCTCAGAGCCCAGTACCTGATTTACTCCACTCAAACCTCTGACAAAATGTCCCAGTTAAAAGTGTAAATATTTGGCTTTCTGCTTAAATTTAACAGTGCCAACTGCTTTGCATTGATTCTCTTATCCCCTGAAATGTAGAAATCTGTTTTTCCCCTCTTAGAGACTCTGAGAATATGGAGGAAAAATATATTTCTCAGGCTTTGTAACAATGGAAATTAAAATGCTCTGGACAACGTTCCTTCCATCTTCAGTGGTTTATAGAGTGTTAAGAATCAGATACAAAGAATATTAAGTGTGAGTCTAGAACCTCTCTTTCTGTAAATTGTTGTAGAAATGTGTTTTCTGATATTTAAAATCACATTTAATTGGCATATTTACATTTTGACGACATTTACAGCGCTAAAATATTTCAATGGAGCACAAGAATATGTGTATTTTCCAATTGTTTTAAATCATACTTTAACAGATACTTGGCTGAATTGTCCTTTTTCAGGTAGGGAATATAAAGACAGCTTATGAATATTTACAAGCAAGTGTTAATTTAAAACAGCATGTGAACAACTAGATTAAATGAGGGTTTTGGTGTGAAATAGAGAATTATTGATAAATTTAACAATTTCATTCGTCAGCCAGGCAGATGTCACATCCTGCTGTGAATTGAGGTATTCAAATCATTTTTTTACCTTAGTAATAGTCAACTTTTAATTAAAAAGTTATAAAATTGAAAGGCAGAAAAAACCCTTATATTTAAACTAGTCTAATATACAGTTTTCAGAATGAGTAACAAAGGTTTTTAATTGATCACAACTTCACCTCTATAAAATATATCTTACATTACAATATAATAGATTCTGGAGCTGATATTATAAAATTTCAAATATATAATGTGGTGGATTTTTGTATATTTGAATGTCTACATTGACTAACTTGTAATCAATATGGAAAGAAATCACAAGTTGAAAATTGTGCTATCTTCTAAAAAATATCATGCCTATCTTGTGCTCTGAGTAACTATTACAAAGACAATAATATACAATGTATTAATTATTGTAACTCCTTCTAAACTGTTTTGAAACTCTGCTTTATTGTAATTCTTGTCTTTTTCTATTTAAAATAAAAAAATATATATTTGGCAGAAAATACTCATGGAGTTTCAAATTATATTTTCAGTACTCTTATTTACAAGTTTCACCAGCAGGGGCTGGGGATTTAGCTCAGCGGCAAAAGCGGCTGCCTGGCAAGTGCAAGGTCGTGAGTTCAGTTCCCGGTACCGGAGAAAAACCAAACAAACAAACAAAACAAAAAAAAAACCAAGTTTCACCAGCAAATAACAACTTCCAACTTCATTTACTAGGTCTCAAAATAAGCCCATACTGGGAACAAGTTGCCTCTGAACAGTACATAATTCCAAGAACAACTAGATGCCTATAGAAATTCAAGAATGGACAATTACTCTGTAAGCAAAATTAAGACACAGGGACTGGGGATTTAGCTCAGTAATACAGCTCCTGCCTGGCAAGTGCAAGGTCATGAGTTCAATTCCCGGTACTGGAAAACAAACAAACAAACAAAAAAAAAAACCAAAAAAACCCCACAACTTTAAACTGCCGGGTGTGGTGAAGCACACCTGTAATCCCAGCACTCGGGAGGCTGGGGCAGGAGGATCAACGTGAGTTTGAGACCAGCCTGGGATACAAAGTGAGCTCAAGGCCAGCCTGAACTGCACAGCGAGACCCTCTCTCAAAAAGACAAAAAAAAATAAAAATTTAGAAAATGAAACACAACTTTAAGAGAAGGAAATAAAAAATTACCAGCCAAATCAATAATCTTCAAGCAGGCAAAAATAATCATGCTTTCCAGTGAGCCCAGTTCTATCTCTTGCCCTGTTTGTTGGCAACATTTTAGAATTTGTTTCTCTGTGTGTATGGATTGCTTTATTTCCCTTTGTTGTTAAGTCTTCTCCATTCTTCTAACAATAGAAATCTCAAGAGAACATTTTCTCTAATCCTGCTCCCAACTGTTAGTTTGGTTTGTTTATCTACTTGCTTGACTCACAGCCCAAACCTTCTGTGTCAGTTTTATTCCCAAGAAGGGGAGCAGGAAGAAAACTTGCATGGCAGTTTCAGAGCCATTTGTTATTGTGGCAATGAGGAATCTGTAACACTCTGCACAGATTGTCAGCTTGTCCTGTGACAGGAGAAATGTTAGTTAGACAAATAGGAACTTCTTGGTTTTCTATCCAAAAATCCTTGCACATTTCACAACCCTGTTAGAAAAGAAAGTGAAAGATACCAGTGTCCTATTTAGTAGGAGATACACATTTTTTCTTTTCCTATAAGAATTCTCAATGAGGAAAAGAAAATGAGATTTCAACTTTGTGTTCCTTTGTTTACTATATCTGGCTCATGCATACCCCGACTATACAGGTTTGTGATGATTGTTTAATATGCATTTATCAAGCTTCCCAGTTTCCTCATCTACAAACAGACGGAATAGAATGAGATTAACATTTCAAAGGAACCAAGTTCTAGTTTTCTTATTCTGTGAGATACTCAAATTAATGAAACAGAATAAATGCCATCATTTCGTATCTTTAAAAAGAACATGATAATGTGTTCTTTTCTCTGTTTACTGGATCTGTACTTATTAGCTTCCCAAAAGTTTCTTGGTGCAGGTCATTTCAGAGTGAAATTTACTGCAGTTGGAAATAGGTTTTTGATTTGTTTGAATGTGCATTACCCTGCTATTACCTACCAACTTACATATGGGTTTATCTTTTTATTCATTGCTTTATTAATTCCTATTAATGCTTCTTATTAATTCTTAAAATGAACATTCTTAATGATTTATTATATATCTATGAGTATCTATGTATATCTATAAGAAGACTGAAACTCTACCTACATCTATGAGTATATCTCCGTGGCTCCTTTTGTTTGTTCCTTCCTTCCTTCCTTCCTTCCTTCCTTCCTTCCTTCCTTCCTTCCTTCCTTCCATCCTTCCTTTGTTTCTTCATTCCTTCCTCCCTCCCTGTCTCCCTGTCTCCCCCCTCATCTTTCTTTAGTGTTAGGAATTATGTACAAGGCCTCACCCATATTAAACAAGTACCCTACCACAGAGTCTTACTGCTAGCACACTCGCAGTTTATTTTAAGGCAGAACTACTTTTATCCAGTGCTTTCCTTTGTTCATCAATTTTTAAAAACTTATGCTGGCCCCTTGTGGGAATTTTGAAACATAATTCTTTTTTTGGCATAAGAAACCACATTTTTAATACAAACATAATTACAATTTATTTTTCCATTATTTTTCCATATTCATTTTGTGTATTTTTGATCATGAGGGACTTAGGAAATTATCTCGTCCTGCCACATAATATTATGCAAAAAGGCTTTTCTACATTGCCTCAGAGTTTCCAATGCAATTATTTTAATGCTTGAAATGGTCTAATTGAGAGGTTGTACCTAGATTTTCTAATCTATTTCATTCTGTTGGATACACTGGTAGTTTACAACATTTCAGTATTAAAAAGGTGATTCAATCAGCAAGTATATGCAAATTTTTTCTTTATTCAAGATAGACTTGCGTTTCTAGTGAATTTTTGATTAAATTTAGAGTAGTTAAAAATCCTCATAATCACCAGTTGTCACCTGCTTCTTTTTTTCCCTGAAGCACTTCTATGGACCCCTCTTCTTTAGTCATCTAACTGGCAGTTTTTCTCTAAGTTTTAGTTTAAGCATCTCTTCTTTAGGGACTCCATCCTGAAATAGACAGTCACATCCAAAACCATTTCCACAGTCCTTTCCTTCAGGTTTGCTACATGTTATATGTTTAATATTTGCCTTTTAGGAGATTCTAAGCATTATGAAGACAGGAAAGACATTTTTCCTCACTCATCATAGTAATGCAAGTTCTTTCACATGGATCAGATTGTTGATCCACTTGTAGATATACAACAAATCATTAAAAATGTTCATTTGAAGAAAGGATTAAGAGGGTAAAATCATATATAAATTTATAGGTTATAAAACAGTAGTGCATGTTCTAAATTACTTTCTTAAAAAAATTACTTTCTTGAAATATTTTAGTCCTAAAACCTTCTTCACGAGGGAACAATTTAATTTAAAGTCAAATAGGTTTAATGTAAACTAGTACAGCCACCATACAAGTGGCTATCTGTAGTCAGAGCAGCAGGTGATTAAAACAGGCACCCAGTTTTTCTTTTACTTACATGAGATGCTTTGATTCTTTCATATAACCTTCCACTAATTACTTCTTTCCTCATAGTTGTAAGCAAGTACATGTTAGAAGGAACATCTCAACATCATTTGACAATTGTCACAGGGAGGTTCCATGAAAACCTGTCTCTATACTTGCTGTAGAAGTAGATAATAAAATTGGTAATCAAGTAAATGATTTGGGGGAAATTCAAATTAAGAATAGCATGTAAACACATTTATTTTATGAAAGCACAGTCAAATATGAGGTGGCAAAAATACTTTTAGAGATTCTAAATACATACGAGTTTCTTGTACCATGTGCCTCCAATTTTTTATACAAATTTGCCAAGAATCACATCATTATTTATAGGTGCAGATTATAAGATGTTCAAATGAAGTGGGCTGACCACTCAATCTAGTAATTTTCATTTGCCTTTTTTTAGTTTGCAATTTGCTTGTAAAACAATTTGGGTGAAAATTTTCTGCCACTACCCCATTTTTTTCCCTCTAAAGGATTTGAGGCTAAATATTTGATGAAGTATTTAACTTCATCATTTCATTTCTAAAATCTTTACAAGTAAATCATGCCTAACACTGTGATATGTAATGTACAGATACTCTGAGTAAAATATGCTTCAGACAAAAGCAGCAAGAAAGGTGTAATATTGGTGTTATTATGTGTCCATTGTTGTGGGAATAAAGTATTAATGTTCTTTGGGAAGACAGAGAAACCTGCATATTTAAACAAAGTCTTCATGGATGAAGGAAGATCTTAAAGTACACAACCTGGGCATGGGCATTACAGGCAAAGAGACAATCCAGAGAAAGAACAAATTGGTGAACATTTGCCAAATTATGACATTTGCTGTGAGAGGAATCTAGCATCTTTTATCTGATATTGAAAAAGACAAGCTGAAGAGTTCATTGTTGGCCATATTTTTAAAGATTGTTCTGAAAACATCACAAGCAGACCAAATGAAGGCAACAAAAGCAAAATCCACTGAATGGGGAGACAGGAGTTTCCCTTCTAGAGAATAAGATGGAGACTATGAGAATAATACTGATGAAATTTAAGGATGATTGATGGCATTAAATGCAAAGAAGTAATAATAATGAAACGAAGTGTGAAGCAGAGTATATGATCTGTGTGACTGGCTGTGTGAGTAGCAGAATAAGAACAATTTTATTTTATTTTATTATTATTATTATTATTATTATGTTTTTTTTGGTTTTTCTCTGGTACCGGGAACCGAACTCACGACCTTGCGCTTGCCAGGCAGGTGCTTTTGCCGCTGAGCTAAATCCCCAGCCCCAAGAACAATTTTAAATATACTGAAAAGACAATTCTACAGGGCCACAGAGAAATGATGAAGGGGCTGACTTCCGAGTGAGCCCCGATTTGAATAATAACTCCGTTCTACTTGATAAACATGTGACTTTAGGCAAGTCATTTCAGCTCTATAAGATACCATTTCCTCTTCTGATTAAAACAATTATTTTTATGAGTATTTAAAGGTCTAACATGCAGATGTTTTATACAGTGTCTATCATAGTATAAATTCCCAATAAATCTGTTACTATATGATTATTAACTCAGAAATTGTAAATTCCTAAATCTCTTCATGAATTTTGCAGTTTTGCTGCCCTTTTACACGTGGATTAGATAAGATTATGTAGACATGTCTGAACTGATTCTTTTCTGATATACTTCTGCTGCCCCAACTAGTGCAATTATAATGTGTTCAGCAAATTTTTATTTAGTAACTGTCTCAGAGTGCTCTAGGCCACTATAACAGAATCCTTGAGACTGAGTAATTTCTAGATTTACTTCCTACAATTCTAGAGGTTAAGAAGTAGAAAGTTAAAAACCCAGTATCTGTCAAGGGCATTCTTGTTCTGTATTCCCATGGCAGAAGGCATAAGCATGACAGAGCTAGAGCAGGGAAGGACCTGAACTTATCATTCTATCAGGAATCCACCCCCCATATAACTAGCCACTGCCATGACTATGGCACTAAACTAACCACCTCTTAATGGCCCATCTTTTAACGCTGTTGCTTTGGGAATTACATTTGTAGCATATGAAATTTTTGAGATATATTAAAACCACTGTAGTACCAAACACATGCCTGGTAGTTTTTCAAATGGTCAGGGTGACCGAATCTAGACTGGAAGGATGTTCCAATCAAATATAAAAAAAGAAAATAAAAAACACGAAAATACAATAAAAATGGATCAAAGACCTAAATATTAAAACCTGATAATTGAACTACTAATTCCAAGACAACAATATGCAATATAAAAAGCATTGTTGAATTCTTATCATCTTGTTTAATGAAGCTCTGTTTTGTTTCTAAGTTTTTTAATTTCTTGTTATTATCTTCAATTGTTTGATCAATCTTGCATTATTACATCTGGTAATCTGAGCAACTTCTTACAAGACAGCAGTATGTAATATAACAACCATTGTTAATTCCTATTTTCTTGTTTTGAAATCCTGTATCATTTTTATTGTTTTGTGCTTGTCTTCAGTGTTGCTATTTTGTTATTTTTTCTATTCAAAATAAAAAATAAAGAAAAAAATAGAAACACCAAGTTTGCTGGAAGACAGAATACTTAGAACTCTTGAAGACATAGGTATAGGCAAAGTTTTCATCAGCAAAACTCCAATCACTCAGGAAATATAAAGAATCAATAATTGTATCTCATCCTATTAAAAAACTTTTACCCTGTAAAAGAAGTTACCAATAGAGTGAAAACAAATCCCATATGGTGGAAAAAAACCTTTAACCAGTTGTTCCTCAGACAAAGGACTACCAACTAGAACATATAAAGAATTAAAAAATATAACTACCCCCAAATTTAAAGACCCAATCCAATAATGGGTACCTGAGATGAATATACACTTATCAGAGGAAGTAATACAATGACAAATTAATACTTGAAAAAATGCTCAACATAACTTGTTATTTGAGAGATGCAAATTAAAACAACACTAAGATTCTACCTCATTCCAGAAAGAATGGCTATTATCAAGATCTCGAACAATAACAAATGCTGGAGGGCCTGTGGGGAAATAGGAACCCTTCTCCATTGTGGGTGGGAATGTATACTGGTGCAACCACTGGGGAAATCAATGTAGAGATTCTTTTAAAAACCTGAATTAGAAGTCTTGTTTGACCCAGTAATTCTCCCACTATTTTCCCAGAAGAATTAAAAACATACCACAGTGATATATGCACACACATGTTTATAGAAGCACACTTTGCAATAGCTAAATACTGGAAACAACTCAAATGCCCACCAACCAAAGAATGGATAAAAAAGATGTGTGTTATTTTTTTTGTAGAGTGGAGTACTACTTAGCCATAAAGAAGGATAAACTTCAGAGATTTCTAGGTAAATGGAGGCACTTTGAGACCATACTATTAAGTGAAATAAATCAACACACGTGTGTGAATATCACATTCCTTGTCTGGTGTGAGAAACTAAAAGTGTAAATAAGGACCAAAGCATACAAGAAGCATAGTAAAATAGGAAGAAATTGTTCAAAAGAAATGCTAATTGGAGGGGAGAGAAAAAAATGATAAAAAAGGATAAAATGGAAACAAAGCCTCATAAATAAAGAGGGGAAGAAGGCCCAAAGTGAGGGGAAGGGACTGGGGAAAAAAGAGGAATTAAGATATATCATATACAGGTACAAATTTTCCATGATGAATATGATCGCTATATCTGTCTGAATTGTGCCAATAAATGTAAGAAAAAATTTAAAAATGAAAGCCCTCATATAAAAACACTGAATTTTATAACCTAGTTAAGTAAATAATTTTAAAAAATAATTTAAAAAATCCTTAGTGGTATAGACCAACTAAAAGACACAGAAAATGAAAATATTCAGCTTTTCATAGGGCAGGCAGAGAGGTCACTCTGAGGCACTTTGAGGTGGACAGAGTTGATACTTGTGTGTGTATATATATATATATATATATATATATATATATATATATATATCACAAGATCATCTTGAAGATTACCAGGTAATTCATGTTGACAATTACAGAAAAATAGAAAGACCTCATTAGGACTTTATCTAAGACAGGGAATTTAATTCTGATTAAGTTACACCTAAACTATTCCATTTCTCTTTCTTCCAGAATTAAACATTCTCTTACACTTTAATTTAAAAATTTTAAACAGGAAAATCTGAATGAACTGCACTGTTTTATGCTAGTTTATATTATTTCTTGTAATGATTAATAATGATCTAGGAAATATATTTTTCTTACTTATTCAAGCTGATCAAGAGCCACTGCAAACACTCTAGGGAGTGAAGAAGTACTTGAAACACATTGAGAACTTACTAAGGGTTTAAATGTTAGATAGTACCCAAGACTCATGAGGATAAGATGGGAAACTTCCAAGGACAAGGCTTCCAATTAGGAACAAAAACAGGTGTAACAAAGACAGTTCTTCCACCCCTAGTCCTCTTATCACCTTGCTAAAAAGCTTCAGAAATAAGAAAAGATTAACCATGGGGAAGTAATTTCCTGTTATTCACATGTAACTTGTGCGTATTTCAATTCTTGATCCTGAGTAAGAGATGGCCATAAAACTAAGTCATGAATAAAATTGTTCAAGTTCTTATTTATATATAACAGAGCCTGAGTGAATACTCTCAAGACTTTTCATAGCTACAGGTCTGTCCTGGCATCCTGGTGCACAGGCACCAATAAAGCAGCATCCGCTGGACAAAGGCTCAGGCTGGGATGCAGAGCCAACAGAAGGTTCAGCTTCTCATGGGCTGTAGGGAGAAGTTCCACAGCCTTATAAATTAGGTGGAAGATATGGAACACATGGGCAGCATATCTAGGAAATCAATGGTTTAGTTTTAGAAGGGTGAACATGCCTGGTCTGGACATGGGCAAGCACTGTGGCCTCTTCTAACTACTATCTTCTCTAGTCATTTTTATGTTATTGTTGGTAGTGGAGGTGATGGTGGACGTGGTGGTGGAGGTGTTATTGTTGCTGTTGGAATGGAAATACTATTATTTATTTGCAAAGAGCAGAGCTCAGAGCCTGACTTTGAGCTTATTTAACACATACCTACTAATTAAAGATTGAAGATGTTCTTATTTTTTCTGTGTATTTAATTTTGAACATGGAAAATGTCATTCAGGTACCCATTTAATGGAAGGCAGCCAAAAATAAAGGTACGGTGAGTACAACATCCTTTCAGTTGGAGAATCTTCTCCTACCTAACATATACTCTGCATAAATTGTTGATACCTCAAAGACAAGCGTAACCATGCGGTGTACAAATATCTTGGATCTGACTCTTATAGTAACATTTTACGTGAGTACTTCATTTGCTTTTGATATTTTATCAAAAGTTAAACTGCTTAATTCATATGGTACTGAATTTAGCCCTATATATATATATATATATATATATATATATATATATATATATATTTATATTTATATATGAGTTTCAGCACACAGTATTAAAGGGGTGAAGTTTTTGGCCTCAGATGACTGATTTCTACTGAACCAGGCATAAAGAAATAGAACCCCTGGCAACTTGATGTGATAAGTGTCATACACAGGTCAACAGGCTGCAACCATCCAAACTCATTTGTTTAGGCCTGATTAAGTCCAGCAGGGGGAGTATGAAAATGAATTCAAAAGGATCAAATGAGAGGAAAGCATCAGGAAAACCATGCTCAGAATGCTTTCATTTTTTCCTATAATAGGGAGCAGTTGCTCTGTGCTGTCAAGTTCACGAACTTGCTAACAGCTTTTTATAGGAACAGTACGTATTCTCCATTTGATCTGAACGAGACATATCTGAGTGTGCAAGTGTCCACTTGCATCCTGAATTGTGGCAGCATGGAATTCTTCAATATCTGACATTTAAAAATTGGCCTAAGATAGAATGCTTTGTGTGCGGTAAACCTACTGCGCTCCCAATACCTCCTTGAAAAGGTTGACAAGAAAGCCCAAATGAGACCGTGTTTCACTGTCTGGTTGTCACTGTATGGTAGAGTGCACGTTAACTATGAGAGGAAGCAGAGGAGGGAAAGAAAAGGATGAAGCAGGTGATTAAAGCACAGTCATTGAAAGAAAGCAAACTTTCATTTTTCCTTGATAAACAAGACAATATTTTTCACATGAGGATAGAAGACAACTATACTAATAATGTAGTATTTCTCCTGTAAATATTAAGGAGTTTGATATGCTTTTTGCTGGTCTTCTCTTTTCTTATAATTCCATCTGACATTTTGAGAGAAAATGGGCCCATTTAAAAGAAGAGTCTATATTGCCTCCCACTGGGATGTGAGACTATGACCATCTTTTGGTGAAGTTTGAATTCCAAAATTCTTTTTGTGTTAAATTTTTTATCTTGCCGATTTTCCGGCTTACTCCTTTTGGCAGTGTAACCCTTATCTCATTTTCAAAATTTACCGCTTATGGAACTAATATAATTTTCATAACTTCTTTTAGCCACTGGTTCATTATTTCTAAGATGGCAATATTAACAGTGTACCATCTACCTCAAAGGGTAGTTATATGAATAAGCAAAGCGCACTGTCTGTTATCCAGGAACCACTCAGTAAAATGCTAGATGTAATAGTAATGTTCCTTTAAAAACCTCCTGTATGGAAAAACCAAAATAAGGCTTCCAACAGAGTGTGCACATATATATGTATGTATATATTTGAAACCAGTGAGGTCCCTACCTTGGTAAACTCCATTTCTGAGTTACAACTTAAAAATCTCAAAATTAAACTCTGTGCACTCTCCAAGTCTGTGCTTTTCTGAATATATTATTAGGCCCTGAAATACTCACACTATGAATCAGCACCAAATACTCAATTCAAATCCTTATCTTCCTAGAAATGTCCTCTTTTAAAAGGCCACACAGTATGATAGAAATAGTATGCAGGGGAAGTCTTATTCCACATTGGACTGGCAGATAGATATAAAATATCTATCCTAATAATTAATTCTTCAGCTGCTTCTACCACCTCCTTTCCAATAGCTAATTCCATTAAAGATGTGCTGAGCACATATTGCTCCAGGCTCTTTGCTGAAATTTACACACATTGGTTCCTGACTCTTTCTATGAAATTTTAAATGGTAAAAAGAGATAAACACTCTGATTATCTGTGCATCTGATACATGAGGGCCTCTACGAAATTTTACAGCTAAAAAGGTTATTTACTTAAGCGAGATTTTTTTTTCCTGCATGGAAAGGTCAGATTTTTTTTTTTTTTTCTTCACCCATTGCTGTGAAATTGCTTCTCTTTTTAGCTAATCTTTTCAGATGGCTATTCTCCTTGCAATGTTGACAAGGACATGAGAAGGATGTGGCCTGAGGAAATCACATGAGCAGCATAAAATCCTGGCTGGAATTGCAGGCAGCACACAGTTTGTGGTTTTTGAAAGTCTGTCAAAAAAGTTGCGTAATATGAAAGCGAAGAAAGGACTTCTGAACAAAAATCAATAGCTGGATCTTTTGAACTGGCCGTGTACAAAGTTCTAATGAAAACGTCCTTGAGCGGTGTGTTAATAGTGGACTTTCAGATCAGCTTCATCACTGGTCTGTAACGCTGCCGCATATTTGAAGTTTTCAAAGAATCTAAGACTTGAAAAGTTTAGCTCAAACACTGAGCATGTCAGTGCCTCTGAGGGGTCTGAGAAATAGCAACCCACCACTGAAGAATATACAACGTATGTGTTTTCTGAACCATGTCAAATTTTAGCCACAGGATACAATTTACTTCAAGAGGGTTGATAGCTCTCTATAAAGCAGCATTCCATGTTTGAACTAATAATTGATCAGGCACCAGGTACCATGGAATAAGTGTATAAAATGACTAAAAATAAATCATCCAGGAGAGTTGATTAAAGTACATTTTCCTCCCTAAAGTTGTTTAAAGTAATTTCAGACTAGATGGATGTTTATGTAATTTTCATTGATATTGTTTTCCATATTTTTCTTTTTCACTTTGTTATTCCTCTTAAAACATATTTATTCACTTTTATTCAAGCTACAATTTTTTAAAAAAATTAGGCATGATGGCAGCATCAATTTAAAATTAGTAGTTAACATTTTAGGTCACTTATTGATGAGTCTTTTTTTCATCATCTCCAAATTCAGAATACAAAAATGTTTGTTATATATGGATGAAAATGATGAAAATTTCTTTATAGATTGTTGAAGAGTCAATTAAAAATGCAAAATACCCCAAAGGAACATTCAATAAGCATAGCTACTAAAATTAGAAATGTTTCAGTTATCATATGAGTCTCTTTTGGAGAATTTAGACTTAATCCATCCTTAGGAAAAAAAAAAGGAAAAGAAACTGCCTGCCAATCCAGGGTAAGCAAAAATGTTCTGTGAAATGAATGATAAAGAAAATAGTGTTGTGAGCTGTTATTCCTTGCTCTCCCAAATTCTGCTGCCCTACATACCACAGATGAAGAGTTTCCAAATACAATTATTTCTAGTCATCTACTGGGTTGTACCGATCAATTCCTTTTAAGGAGCAAGAAATGTACTACAGATTTTTGCCCATTAATCAAAACTAGATAGTGTATAGTTTGAAATGACTACTAATTATATACTCAAAGTCATTTTGCTTTTTCTTTTCACCATTGATGTATTTTTTTTCCCCAGGGGAAATTTTAGACAAGTTGATTGTTTTAAACACACAGATGGTTCAGCAGCTTGTCCTGCCCTCGGATTTAGCCCAGATGATCTGACCTCAGAGCTTGAGCTCTTAGTCCCCCTTACCCACACTGCCTCTGCGTTGCCAAGACCAACTCCTAACTCCTAGCACAGACCATCACTCTAAGGTTCTCTCTTAGAACCCAGCAGCCCTATGCGAAATTCTGAGTCTCTGGATTCCCTAGTTAGAGTCTTAACCTGGGTTCCTGAGACATGAAACCTCCAGTGGGGTAAATGCTGCACTGAGCTACTGATGGGGCGATTTTCAGAGTCCCCACAGCAAAGGTATCTGTGGAAATGAGAGGAGCTGAAAAGATCAAGGGGACAACCCAAAGGGACAACCCAACCAAACAGATGGGTTATATTGAAGTCTAACATCAGCCCTATCCCACAGAAAGCTCTGAAGCATGAAAAACTCCCTGCCTGGATGTGAGGGGAATAGGCATTTTCAAGTCCTGACCGTGGTTTAGCATGGCAGGATCATAAACTCCCAGGCACCATTATGTGAGGTGACTCTCATCAGACAGGGGCTTTTACCCAGACAACAACTCAGCTATAAGCTTTTCAGCTCCACTGTTGAAGGGAGCTGGCAATAGGGTCCATGCCGAGTCAAGAAAGTCAGACAATGGTAACAGCAAGGTACACTGTGGATAGGAAAATAAGGTATTGGGTGTGTCCATGGACACTCAGTGACCTGGAGGATGAGAATGGTGAGGGTTGCTCCTCCAGGAATGGCCACTCTGCCCTTCTGGGCCTCAGGTATCTCCTTAGTAAAATGTGGTTTACAGAACCAATAACTTTAAGGTGAATTGCAGTATTTAAAATTATAATTCGGGGCTGGGGATTTAGCTCAGCGGCAAAAGCGCCTGCCTGGCAAGCGCAAGGTCGTGAGTTCAGTTCCCGGTACCGGAGAAAAACCAAAAAAAAACAAAAACAAACAAAATTATAATTCAATGTTCAACTTTTTCTCCCTAGAATATTTTTTTCTACAGTTAATATTTTTTTCTATTTAGTTAATATACATTTTAATATTCAGAGTCTAATTATAAGTTTCCTAAAATATGAATTGGCCTCTCTGAAGGGTCAACTACTTCTCTCTAAACCGTGAAAGCAGTCTGAGCTTTATGAACTATGGTATCTACTATTAACATCTGTTTAGATTTTATGAAGTTAGTGCACTCAATAAATTTTATCCATTTACAGTACTTGTACTAAAATTAGCCCCAAGCTGTACATTCTCTTCATCCATTAGGATACATTCATGTTTTCTGACACTCAGTTCTGAAAAGGAATCACCTTAGCCTCATATTTTTCCAAGTTTTATCACATCACACCTTGTTTTTGCATATGCAGTTATTGCCATCTCCTGGGTTTATGTCCTTATACCTTGATTTCCATGCTGTCTCCTACTCCATTCCTCATATTCCCAGATGTTCTATGCACTATTTCAAGGCATCAATCTGTAGCTGCACACTTTTATAGACTTCTGGTTAACCCGTCCATAAAAAATGGGATACTAGCAAATGCAGAACAGAAAAGAAGCAGAAAATTTGTGTGTGTGTGTGTTTTACCTCCACAGCTAACAACCTTAAATGTTTTTTCCAAACAACATTTTAAACTTTATCTACAAGAAGAATGATAGTATCAAAAACATGATAGACTGTCTAGGTGAAAATTATTATTTATTATTTCTTCCAGTAATTGCTGTGTGACCTTACTAAAATCACTTACTTCTCTGTGTTTTCTTTTACTGAACTGTAAAATGTATATTGATTAACATATGTGAAGGGTTTGAATCAGTGTCTGTCATATACTATGGGCTCATAAAAGTTATTATTAATTGTTAATAATTACTCTGCTTCATAAAATGCTAATGAAAGGAAATATTTCATTTCTTTTAAAATATTGATTTCCTTGTTCATTTTAAGCACCTATTGTCTGAGTATTTATTAATTATAGTTGTTTTCACAGTACCATTTTAGCAGTACACAAACAGAAATATTCTTCCTATATAGAAGTTACAAACTAGAAATGAAGCACATTGTAATAAGTAATGCCAACAAAAATCCACATGCTAATACTGCTCGTTCTCCCACGTGGAATATTTTCTTTCTTATTCAGTAATTATTGATTTCTAACCCATTTTCAAAGCCTGACTCAAACTGGAGAGATTTATTGAAGTTTTCTTTGGAATGAGTAGTCCATTCCTCATTTACCATTGGGTAAAGAATGAACATTTTATCCCAAGTATCATTATAAAGATTATGTACTGTTCTATTAGAGTGACTTATTTATATATTGCTCATGAATTTCAAAATGTAATTCATGCCACTCTCAAGGACAGAGACCAAGATAGTCTCTTGTGGATTTTTGTTTGTTTGTTTGGTTTACAAATGCTTATGGATATTTTAAAGAATAATTGTGGGAAGCATAATAATGGACTCAATCAATCTCTCAATACTTAAAGATCTTAGCATAATGATCTGCTTCCACTGATATTTTCTTTTCTTTGTAGAGATGACTAATAATGTTGTTCAAGAAAGAGAGAGACGGGGGGCGGGGGCTGGGGCTATAGCTCAGTGGCATAAGTGCCTGCCTGGCAGGCGCAAGGTTGTGAGTTCAATCCCCAGTAAAAAAAAGAGACGAATGCGTGGAAGAGAAGAACAATGAGGAAAGGAAGAGGAGAAGGAAGAGAAAGGTACTGGGAGGAAGAGAAAGAAAAGATGGAAAGAAGGAAGGAAGGAAGGAAGGAAGGAAGGAAGGAAGGAAGGAAGGAAGGAAGGAAGGAAGGAAGGACGAAGGAAGGAACAGAGACTCGAATCTGTTTCTGAAGGTATATCAGACCTTTGCCGCAAACAAATTTTAACAAGAAAAACTGGAGCATACTGAAGAATAAATTTCTGGTTTCTTCAATACAAGGAAACAGAAAACAATAAATTTCTGTGGCTAAAGTACAGCCTTTGATACCATGAAACTATTTCTTCACAATGGAGAATTTATCTAAGTTAGAGTTAGCTAGTTATACAGACTGCCAAGACCTAGAATAAAAGGAATCATCAATTTCAGGTTTTACTCAAGCAAACAGGTTTCTTAAAACATCTTGAGACCTTCCCTCATAAAAGCAGAGTTCTAGTCTGCCACACCAACTGTAATACATATTTCTTACTTCTCTTTCATGATCCATGCCCTTGCTTGGTGTTTTCCCTCATGCTGGATTCACACAGGATATTAGTCTTGGAATCATTCCACATCATGCATCGTCTGTTTGTCTGAGTCACGCTATTGTTGGACACTTGGACCCGACCTGAATCATCTCAGTTTTAAATCAGCCAAGAATCATCTCAATTTCACTTTCTTTACCCACCCAACCTGATATGGACTGAGGTTACTTTGGCCAGTCACGGTTCTAACCAAGAAGTGAAGAAACATTATATTTACCCCTAAGACCTTATACTGAAAGAGATGTTAGAGATAAACAAATAAACCATCAATAATATATAATATCATATTCAGAGATCAATAAGTGGTATGGAGGAAATGAGGTATTGTAAGAGAATGCAGCAAGCCAATCTGGTAGTACCAGGATTGAGGAGTCTTTATACAGTAGTTAATAATGAAGATCTAACGTCATGTTTCTAGGGTATAAATCTCAGAACCACAATTAAATACCTTTGTCCCTTTGGAAAATTTCTGGAACCTTTGTGTATTTTTGCTTCTCACGTATTAAAGAAAATGTAAAATCATATCAATTGCATAAACTGCTGTAAGGATAAATGGGATAATTTATACCCACTGTTTTGAAAAGGATCCAATATATATTAAGTACTCTGTAAAAACTCAGTATGATGATTAATATTAGATGAAATCTATGTACATAAATATCTAAAAGAAAAGAATTTACCTTTTATTAAGAATTTGGTTAATGTTATAGAAGTAGTGACTTAAGGCAGTTTGAATAACACATTATCTAAAAATCTGTGGCTTTGTTTTTCATTAAGGATAGGATGCATCTAAGATATTGTTGATTTTTAAAATGTGTTGCCATGCAGACTAAGTTGTAATATACAGCACGTTATTACTCCTGTATGCAAAAGAATTGTGGATACTTACTGAATGAGAAAAGGAAATATGATTTGTTTATTAACTATAATACTTGAATTTGAATTTCTCTATGATTTTTTTTTTTACATTCATAAACATGGTATTCATTCTCACGTTCATAGTATGGATCCTAGAAGAAATAGCTAATCATAAATCTAGCCCTCAAATTAATAGGCATTTTTGGTGACCTCTTCTAATTTATTTATCTCATTCCCTATGCAGACTCCTATTACACACTGAGAGGAAGAGCCAAAAATCATAATTTAGCACTAGTCATTAGAGCACACTACTTTTTCTCCAATACTTATCATAAAGGAAGGGAAAGCTAATTGATCACTTAATTTTTCTAAAATGCTCTTGAATTAATTTAATATCAAACTGGAGACAAATAAGCCAAGGAATCAGTCATCTCCTGTCTCTTGGATACATTTATAAATTCTACTTTCTCTTTTGGTGAATATCCATATAGATCTAACTGAATCAGTACTAAAATTCCACATTAGGACAAGAATCTCTGAAGATATTTTTCCAATCCTACAATGAAACTATTTTCTACTTTAACTCCAGTTTAACATACAAAGCATGTCATGGCTTCATACCACTGTAACAAATGTATAAGACAGAAATATGAGTTATTTAAGGACAATTGGAAATGAAACAAGATCTTTGCCATTGTTCTCTTGACTAATCAGCTTTGAAATATAAAATGTGAACACACAAGGGAATAGTTAATATGAAATGATGAAAAATAAATGAAATGATTTTTTCATTGCATTTCTCAAGCTAGCATAATATACAAAGAAGTAGGATTTTCTGCTGTACTCAAAACCAATCAATAGGCCCCCAGAAAATTAAAATAAAATATACTAATATTACAATTATAAAATATTCAAAGTGTCTACTACTTTTTGTTTAAATAAATTCATTCTATAAAAGTAAATGTAGTTTAGTATAAAGTAATTAGCCAACTGTACACACATAGGATATTTGAGCATTGATATGATTTATTATGGGGGGCTGGGGATTTAGCTCAGCGGCAAAGCGCCTGCCTGGCAAGCGCAAGGTCGTGAGTTCGGTTCCCGGTACCGGAGAAAAACGAAAAAAAAAAAAAAAAGATATGATTTATTAAGGAAAGATAAGCAATATTTATTTTATTCACCCAGTGAATACTGTATAACGCTTTGCTTTTATATCAGGTAAATTATCAATACATGATGGGCTATGCCATATATTGTCTGTAGACATATGGTAATTGCTTTTATTATTATAATTAAATTATGAAATGGATGTTGAAGCCAATAATGAATGAAATTTTTTATCAATAGAAGATATGTCCTTTTATATCTCACAACTTAAAAAAAATATTTTGCTAAAATACCTCCCTAGAGCGAAAAAGCTCTTAAATCTGCTTCCATGGAAATCCTGATCCGGCTGGTAATCCATCAAAGATCAAAGCAATGGGATCCTACAAAGAAGCTAATCCGAAAAAGCCTGGACAGGGTAGAAGTATCCGTGACCTCTGAAGCTGAACAGTGCTTCTGAGACCAATAGCCTTAGACTTTGAAGTTGCATGGCTTGTTCAAGGGGGAAAGAAAAAAGGTTGATTGTAGAAAGGAAAGGCAGAATAGAAAAGACAAGAAATAACCAATATATCACCAGAACTTTGAATTGGTGAGTTTCATTGATAGGGGAGCAATTAATTCAATTTGGTAGAAAATCAACTAAGTCATTTTCCATTAGATAAATTGTGTTCAAGAGCAGGGTTAAGCATACTCTTTTTTTTTTGCATCTTATTCTATTACCAGGCATGGAAACATGTGGGACTGGGCAAATATCTGTGAGGGAGCCACAGAACTGACCTACAAAATCAATTTTTAAAGTACTAGATAGTGTAAAATATAAGAAGGTGATGAAAAATTAGTTGATCAAAAGTTATGGGCAACTGTGTGTAGTTCAACCCAAAAAGGAAGGCCTCTTTGCTAGTACATCCATATCTGAAGGACGGTTTGAGATTATAACCGTATTGCAGGATATTCTGAAGGGACAAGGTATGATAAACAATTGGAGCAATTGAGTTACCAATTTGTAAATATTTTTTCGATCACTGGTAGCAAAAGTACATAGTATGTATCAGAACATATCATTGGTAGGAGCAGAGGGGCAAAAGGAGGCATATAATGAGTGACATGTGCAGGGCATTCAGATGTAGACTTTGGTAAGAACCATTGATATGCGTGCAGCTTCTGCCTATACTGTATAATATATTCCTTAAATTCCCATAATTCCTCTAATATACAGAAATACATAAACAATTCAGTGGGAACATACCTTCTTCCTAAAATCTTAGCAGAGATCTGATAATTCTCACAAACATGCTTGGTGTACCTTGTCTTAACGTCTCCCTCAATTTCTCCCTCAACAGTGAAGTTCTCCAAAGTAATGAAGACATATTTGTTCTTCTTGCTCGTTCCCTTTCTGCATTTGCTGTTTACAATAAACCATTTTTACTTGCATCATATCTCATTTTATTTTATTTATTTTTTTAGGGGGGTACCAGGAATCAAACTCAGGACCTTGCTCTTGCCAGGCAGGCGCTTGTGCCACTGAGCTATATCACTGGCCTTATGTCTCATTTTAAATTAAGCATTAAAAATGCATTATTTTAATTGTACCTTTGCCAATACTTCTATCTAAAGTCTTTTTCTCATTTTTGTCTTCAGTGGAATTTTTGACCCCCAAAAGGCAGCCTTACAATTTTTTTTCCAACTGACTGAGTTGGTGTAGTATATTTTTGGTTATCAAAAATACGCTTGCAACTTTGGGAGTTTGAATTGGTGAATATTCATAATGTGGGTAAAAGCATGATGCCCTCTGTACAATCTCAGTCACACAACTTGGCAAGTTGTGTGTGCATATACGTGTAGGACCTAGAAGTACACATCAAACTAAGCTGCTGATGACTGTGAATCACTTTGTGTTTTTGTTTCCCCTAATGCACGTATTAGCTTCTTAAAAACAAAGAGTATTTTTCAATTTCAAAATGTGTTAGAGAACCAGAAACTATATTTTTGTATAAATGTACACTCTAGTTAATTGGCATGGTTTGGAAGTCACTAAAATAGAACATTTAAACTTTTTGGATATCTGTTATATATTATTTTATTAGTAGCTACCCCTACCATAAAAAAAATGAACAAGTAACAACGCAGAAAGATATCCAAGATGTTTTAAAATAAATAAAATAAGCACACTTATTAATGTACCTTTATTCTTGTGTCTGTTTATTAGTCAATGTATACAAAAAAAATCTAGGCAAATATACATGGTAGTTTTTAGAGGTAATTAGTAATGTTTGTTTCTGAGAGAAAGACTATGAAAGTCTCTAAATTTTTATTATATTTTTGTAATTTCTAAATTCATTCTGTAAGGTGAGTGACTCTGGTAATCAGAAAAATAAAGACATTTAAATTTCAATATGTCCAACAAGTTACTGGCTTGCCAACAACACCATCTCTTAGAATACTGAGAAAATTTTTTAAAAAACCCAAAAAAACAAAAAACTAACTTCCAAGCTTCCAAGCCATGTAGAATAAGCCGGAGAAATAAATTTAGCAGAAAATTATTTTTCCATTTTTCATTCCCTTTCTTCCCTTTTATCTGTCTCACTTATTCACATGCTCTCTACTGTACTGTTACTATGTGAATAAATTTTAATTAGCATCTTACAGATGAGGTAAAAGTGAGATCAAGAGTTACTCAGTGTCATATTCCTGAACATATAACTGACAGAAAACTCACCCAGAATTTGGATTCAGGTCTTAGAATTCTACAGTAGTAACTTCTAGTCTCTATTATTAAAATGCCTTCACATGTGCGTGTATGTGTGTGTGTATGCACACATATGTGTGTGTTACTGGGGAACCCAGAGGCTCCCTACAACTCTGCTATATCCCCAGTTAAGCCCTCCTTTTATATTGGAGACATAGTCTTATTAAGTAGCCCAGATGGACTTAAACTTATAATTATCCAGCCTCAGTCTCCCAATTAGCTAGGATCATGCACATGTAATAGCACACCTTGCCATATTTTTATCCTTTATTTTTAAAATTATGACATTCAAATTAGAGAGTCAGGAATATAAATCAGATTTAATAATCAGAGAGAAAAATAAAAGCCATATAATAATAAGTGATTACTATATTTCAGACAGGGGCAATTTTGCAAGGATTTTTAGAAAACAATTTTTAAAAAATTTAAGAAAGGAAAACATTTGAAAAAATTGATATAATAATTAAGAGAGGTCTGAATAAGTGAGAAACCAGGAAGTCACCATAAAAGCATACCTCACAACATCCTGTTACAAGAGCACCAGGATTCTTAGGGAGGAAGAAAAATGGCTGAATGGATTGTTAAAATATCAACAAGACAGAAGCACCAAATGAACTGGGTGGGTGATATAATAATGTAAAAAATAGCAATCATCAATATTGCAATATTCAGGACCTGAACAGCAATCATGCCACCAACTGATTCTTGGGGAAGCGCAAATGGACTAATACAACCAATCCTATTTTTGTTCCAGAGTATTTATCAAGAAAATGATCTTCAAAATAGAAAATATACAGTAATAATTAAAGCCCAGTTAAGTGAATAAATTTTGTCTATAAGCTCATGTTATAGTTTTGATCAAGAATGACCCTTAGAACTCTCCCGTGCTCAGAGGTTGGTTTTTTGAACTTTGGTTCATGAAGTGCTACTGTCACATGTGCTGCAGGAGGTGTGGCCAGGGTGGACGAGGTGGGTCACTAGGGTGTGACCCTGAAGGATACATCTCTCTCTCTCTGGCTTCTCTTTTCTCTCTCTGCTTACCGGCTGCCATGATATTAACAGCTTTCCTTTCTCAAACTCCTCTGTCAGGCCCTTCCTTTCTTGGTGATTTCTCCTTTAAAGTGTGGGTGTCCAGTATTGGGCCCCAGTGACAGGAAAGTGACAAATACAGTCCACAAATAAGTTTAAGCCTGCAGATTAAGCTACCAAAAAGTGGAATGTACACACAATTGGGCATTACTCTGCTATATAGAAAGATAAACTTGAATCATTTATAGAAAAATGGATGCATCTTGAGACCATAATATTAAGTGAAATAAATCAGACACACAAGCTTGAATGGCATATGGTTTCTCTTATATGAGAAACCCAATGTAGGGGCTGGGGACTTAGCTCAGTGGCACAGTGCCTGCCTGGCAAGCATAAGGTTGGGAGTTCGATTCCCAGTACTGGAGAAAAAAAACAAAAAAAATGAAAAAATAAAAAAGAAACCCAATGCATGGAACAAAGCAAAACAAAAGATAAATAATTGGAGGTAGGGAGTTAGATCTTGCTCAAATGGGAAGGAGATCAAGAGATGGAGGTAGAAGGGAGAAAGGGAAAGAAAAAGAGATAAAAAAAAAAGAACTGAAGGCATGTCATGTATGTGTACCAAGTCCACACAAAGAAAATAGACATTATATACTGCAAACATATACTAATAACAATTTTAAAATAATTTGAGTGCAGTATCAGGGTTCTGAAAGAACTTGTAAATGTGACTATCGGCAGATAGAGAAGTTTAAAAGATTTTTATACAAGAGGGCATTTTCTAAAACATGAATATGTAGAATAGAATTGTAGACCAGAAGGTTTGTATTTGGCTCTGAAACTATGAAAACCCATAACATATGGGCATTTAGAAAAGCAGCAAATAGTGTGTAATACCAAAGTTCTTACACCAAGACTAGCTTAAAAAAAAAATGGAACTGAACTGACAGAAAATGATGTAAATACTAAATATCTGGAATAGGGAGGCATTTAATAGCATGTTGTATTATGTTGTGACAGGGAACAATGGAGACACATGCTTTGATGAAGACCTAATTAGGTAGATATACAACTGACAATGAGTCTGTATCACAAAAGCCCCATTGAAAGGACACATGAGAATATGGAGAACATTTTCCAAAACAGTTCGAGTAAAACTACTTCTAAGTTTCTATACTATTCAACATATTTTGGATGACTTGAACAAGGACATTAATCCAGTGGTTATTAAATGAACAGATGACCCTAATTTCAAAGATACAATCTACAGAGACCTAAAAATGCTTCAAATAATAGGGGAAGATTAGAGGTGAAACTTAACAGGTAAATGTAATTCCTGAACTTTAGTAAGCAACTATAAAAGTAAGAATATTTGATGCTTCAATTAAATAAAACAAAAATTTATATATGTGTAAATATATATCCTATCTATCCATCACTCTCATCTAAACATAAGGGTCATTTTTCTTTTACATGCTTCAAATTTATTGACTCTTCTCAAAACAGTACCAAAGTTTTCTTTAGAGAACCACTCTGATAAATTCTGACACCAGTGTCTGACTCTAATTGTGAAAATCCTTTTCCTTTTTCCTGGGTGTGGATTTGTGGCTCAGGTATGAACAAAGAAACTTCAGCTTTCCTGCAGCAACATTGACTGAATGAATACAAGAACATCCCAGGATGGATGAATTAAATGATCTAGAACTATTTCCTATTGAGGTTGTTCAGTTGTAAGAATACACACTTGCCGCTTCTGCCAGCTGTTTTCGAACCTTATAGGAAGATACTGCCTGAGAATTAAACTAACCTAAACAAAAATAATGAGGATCAGGACAGACAGTGATTTCTTCTCTCACATTTTGAAACTAAGACAAAAAGCAGTCTAAAGAAAGAGATCTTTACTGGAGTATTAGTAAAAGTTCTGAACCATGCATTCCAAGTGCAAGTGAATAGACACAAAGAATATTACATTGTTAATTCAGTAATTTTGTGATTGACTTCAATAGATAAATATGTCTGTTCATTTCTAAACCTTACACAGGATTTAATTATTAAAACTTATCATTATGCAATATACAGTAAGACCCAGCTATCATAGTTCTGAATGAATACTGTATTTGTTCCTTTATAAAATTGTCATGAGGCATTCGTTCATTTTAATGAACTAATTTTCTTAGTTCATCATTTTTTAAAAATTCCATTCTTAAAATCAATAAGCTTCTACTTTGTGACCATTATGTGTCAAGAATAACATGATTTAGGTTACATATAATTGGAAAATTGGTGCAACTGAGTGAACTCTAGTGTTAATGTTTGTCACAATAAATCCCAGAAGAGAGATTTAAAATAAAAATCTTAAACCAACAGTATAAATTCCTTACTTTGCACAAAACATGGTAATAATGATTACAGCAAAAACACTAGAAAATATATTTGTGAAAATATAAAATGCTAGTATGACTGAAAAGAACACCTGCAAATCAAGAGAAAGAAGGCAAACCAACAGTAGAAAATTTTTCCCAAATAAATGGTAGTGGATCATATGTAGAAATTTGCCAAAGAAAGCAAAGAACTATTCATTAAATATATAATTACTTTAACTATTTGATAATTGTTACTCAAAATTTTGTTGTTTAGATTCTATATCTTGGTGGGAATATCTATTGATAAAGCATTTCTTGAATTCATTTCAGTAACATTTTGAAAAGGTTCAAATATAACCAATTTAAAATATAATACTTTCATATATCTGAAAAAGGATCTCCTTGAAAGTATTATTTATTCCATTTAAATTTCACAAAACATAAATACCAAGGTAAAAACGATTTAAATTAATTTTTATTATAAATCCAATACTTTGTAATCATAAAAAAGATTGCCATCCAAAATTAAGAAAACACACATTTCACTAAATTTAGAAAAACAAAACTATGGTATGATTGTGATTATTATACTGAAATGTACATTTTAAATGATTACATCTAAATATACAAAGGCACTTTTGGTTTGAGGTCACCCTGTGTTCTTTTGCAAATATCACTGACCCCACTTAGGAGGCATAGAAACAATGCCACTTCCTCCACCTGCGACTGGATCATTAGAAGAAAACTTTTGTCCTTTTCCAGTCACTAAATCCTCAAAAACACAAAAAAAGTGGAAGAAAATAAACAAAAAAATAGCTACTATCTTGGCTACTAACACTGTGAATTTGGCTTATTTTTTAGTTTTACATAAAGAGAATAATGCAATATGTACTCTTTCACATTTGGCTTCTTCGGCAACAAAGTATCATGTGTATAACATGTGTTCACATTCCTGTGTGAAAGTGTAGTATGCTCATTTTAATTGCTGATTTTACTGCACTGTATGAATGTACGACACAGTATATCAATTCTGTTATTATTAGTTGGGTGTTTACTAGTTTTAGTGGTCACAAATATAGCTGCAGTGAAGGTCTTCCATGCGAGCATCTTCCAGTGCACACAATACACATTTCTGTTGGATACTGAGGTAGAAGTGAAATTACAGATTCAGAGAACACAGCTATGATCAGCCTCAGCCAATATTGCTAGACAATTGTCAATCTTGTTAACGATTTATTCCACCACCCATGGAATTTTTATTCTTCCACATCTTTGTTAAAATGACACTGTCTTTTACTTCAGCCTTTCTGGTGAACTGTTCAGCCTAAAACTGTTTTATAGCACTAATTCATATATTTTGATGCTTGCTAAAGTCATAGACTATATTTTAATTTTATTGCTTAAACTTTTTTGTATTTTAAATATTTATGCTGTGAGCAAGTGTGTTTCCAATAATTGCACAAAAGTGTCTAAACATATGTGCATGTATTGCTTTGTTTCTGTACAATTTTTCTTGGTTACTCATTGCTTACAAACTTTATCTCAGAAAGAAAATGACAACTTCCAAAACAAGAAATAACTCTGAGGTTCCATACAAATTAGAGCTTGATATTTTTAATTTGGAAATGTTAGTTTAAAATATAATTGTGTAAATTTCTTAATCATTATATTAGAGCTTAGGT
>NW_004955408.1:18660987-18756150 GCF_000276665.1 Chinchilla lanigera | reverse complement strand
ATTATATATAATAATATATATAATAATGTATATATATTTATGGAAGGCAGAAAGCAGTAGACTGAATTAGTTCTCCATATTTATTTCAAACAATGAATCTTGCTGTAGCATTACATAAATGTATATTTTCATGCATTCATTTTGCAATGCTTGCATATTTTCTATGAATCTACATGAATTTTTTGAAGAAAAAAAGGTGAGACTTTAACATGAATGTGTTAGCCTGGAATGATAGCAAAATTCTGTAATCCTAGAACTCAGGGACACTGAGGCAGGAGAATCCCTGGAAGTCTGAAGCCAGCCTGGGGTATATATTGAGTTTAACCCTGAGGTACATAGGTTTAAAATCAACTTACATAGGAAAACCCTGTCTCACAAAACAGCAACAATAAAAAAAAGGGTTGTAAATTCTTATAAAATATATATGCGAATTATTTATATGATCAACTATGATAAAGTACCTAAATGTTCCTTATTAGGCAACATAACCAACAAGTTTGTAGAAAATATTTGCCTGAAATTCTCTCATTGATTCCTTCATTCCTCCATGTGTCTGATCTGTAATACCTAAGTAATGGCCAGCCACCCTGGGTCGAAGAATCCAGAACTCTGTTCAGTAGCACAGATCTCTGCCTAAATTAGTCACTCCTGGGATTATGTGAGAAAGCTCCTCATCTTACTAAATTATAGACATTGCACCTAATAGCTATCATTGCTCTATGCTGTCCTTCAGAATACAGAATGCTGCTGGAAGTAAAAGATTAAATTTCATGGGTTGGGAGGTGAGCAAGAGGAAAAATCAGTGAGAAGTACACATTTTCTTAATTGATACTTTGCAATAAACTTGTGAGTAGAAAGGTGGAAATCATGTTCTTGTAGAAAAGCTTTGTCTTGGAAATACAGTGAAAGAAGCTCCACTCTGCAAAAGACACACCAAA
Source organism: Chinchilla lanigera (assembly GCF_000276665.1). NCBI lineage: Eukaryota > Metazoa > Chordata > Mammalia > Rodentia > Chinchillidae > Chinchilla > Chinchilla lanigera. Next base: position 18,755,212 of record NW_004955408.1, on the reverse strand, counting down.
ATGTCAAGAAGTATAAGTGAATCTTCACAAGGCTTAAATTAGTAGGTCTGTCACCTCTTAAGAATTACCTTGATCTTTCTCATCCCTGAAGGAAGATCCCCCAGCAGAGACAGGTCTTCTTATCCATCAGAATGGTACTTAGGAGACCAAGGAGAGATATGGGGTGGAGGATATGCTTAAGGAAGAAAAGCAACCCTGGGTGCAGAAGGATGTCTGACACTTCAATTGTGAGGCAAATGAGAGGATTATGCAACATTTCCTATATAAATCCTAAGAACCTTTTCAAAACTAAATCTGATTTAAGAAGGTAAACTCATTGTCATAAGGCATTTTGAATGACATTATTAAACGTTGTAAACCGAAGATTAACTTTCCTTCCTATGAAAGTGCTTGTATTTGAATAGTAAAGATTCTAAATAATCCCTCAAAAGACTAGAGAGAAGTTGCCACCTCATCTAAGCCTTTTCCCCTTCCTTAATGTAAAAGTAAACTGCAAAAGCTTTTATGTCTGTGAAAAGGCTAATCAAGAAAAATATCATTAAAGTGTATTCGAGATTAACTGTTACACGAAAGAGCCTACCTGATACCCTACAGAAGTAACTGGATTTTGTTTTCCTACATATGCCAACTGACTCAACGGTCAGAGCAGACCGAATTGTATTTTTGTAAGGCTCTTCAACAGGCAGCCAAATAAATAGCTTTTCCCCTGCTGCATGGTTTGCTGTTTGCTTAAGCAAAAATCCAATTTCTGGAGAGGACTCCACAAGGGCTAAATTCCCTGCCATTTACAAGTGTCCCATTAGAGTAGCTTTCTATATGGAAATAACATTCCAAGACAAGGAGAGAAACGTTAGGTCTGAGGTCTGCTGTTCCTGATGTGTTTTATTATTTCTTTTCATTTGAAGAGTAGAGCTATTCTCCCAGGAGAAAGAAGGAGAAAGAGAGCCATGTTTGAATACAAATGTCTCAAGAAACGAGAGCTTCTTTTAAAAGTGAAATCTCTCCTTTTTTTGGTATGCATCAAGGACAAGGCTAGAACTGACAACTTCACACTCAGGCTGCCTCTCATTAAAAGGTTTTTTAAATTAAGATTCAAAGGGAAAATCTCCAAGTGGAGTAGCATACATTACAGTTGACGAGACTTGGGTTTGATTACTATTTCCTTTAGTACATCTGGAGGATGCTTTTATTTGAAAACAGTCACGATTAGAATCAGACAACCTGTGTGTCTAGCTTACAGCATGCCATTTAATGACATGGTAGTTTTTGATAGCTTTTCCAGAAGGTAAGAAAAATAAATTTTAATGAAGGTGTATAAATTTTCAGGAATGTTTTAAAGTAGGAGACTTGTGTTGATGATATTAATAAAATGCTCATTGATTTTTAAAAATCAATTATTGAGGTTTAGAATCTCTGTAATGGATTAAAAAAACTTATCTAGTAGATTTTGTTTTTGATTTATAGTTCCTGAAAACAAACAGTCATACGTCTTTAATTTTATTTTCCCTTTCAATTTAAAGAAATAGCAGTTTAGTAATCTAATTTTTCAAAAGGAACCTGCCAAAAAGAAAGAAAATTCATATACGGTGGTATACAAAATGTAACTGTGCTACAATGTTAGCTTGCTTGAATTAGATAAATGCTTATTAACTACATTTTTATATATGCTGCAGAAAGTGTGAGATAAATCAGTATTTCCATAAAAGCTTCACAAAGGGGGTAGGGCTTCCGTATCATCATAAGGACAAGGTGATTCTGTGTATCAAATTTTCCTTTCAAACAGCTGAAGGGCAGCTAAGTTTATTCATGATCAAAAAGCTCAACTTTAATATTATTACACAGTGTGACTAAAACAAAATAAAAGGTAAAATAGAGGCCCGAGCCTGCGGATATAGCCCAGAGGTAGCATGTTTGCCTCGTATCACACATGTGAAAGCCTGTTCAATCTCTAGTACTACAAAAGGAAAAAAAAAAAAATGTCCCAGTATGGGATTTGGGAGGAATATTAAACTAATCAAATTAAGGGCCTGAAAAGTTTGTGTTGTTGATGATTGTATTGCACTTGATGTTCTGCTGTGAATTCTTAGGTCCCTTATGGGTTTCACTTCATATGAGTATGTAGCTACATAGAGACAACCTGACCTGGGATTTTTTATTCAGTCCAAATAAAAGCTTCCTACTTCTGTGACTATGATTTCCACTTGGAAGAACATGAGGAATACGCGTGATCTTAGACAGCTAAAAGATCTTAACAATTAGACCAAGGGCTTTAATGTTGTGCAGATCCTTGTTTAAGTCCTTTTACAGATCTAACAAAAGCAGGACTAATGAGGAAAATGAGTAACACAGGAAAAACCAGTTTGCTAGGGGAAAAATCCATGATATTGGGTCATTTGCCTTGTCTCTGATATTTTTATTTTCTTACTTGTAAAAGGAAGGAATTATGATTTGTTCTTCCTTGCCTTCCTCTCCATTGCATCTCAACTTGCCAAATTCATGGGGCATATTTACATTGCTTTCATTCCTTCATTCATTTTATTACTCATCAAAGCTAGCTTAAATTTTGTCATTTTTTTCTGACTTACATAGACAAATTTAGTTTGTTGTTAAACTTCTTTCAATAAGATGGTGTTGCAAAGACAGGGATTTATTCAAGATAGGACCGTTTTCACACGCCACAAAGGGATTCTTCATGATGAGAAAAGTAACTTTAGTTAGTGGATTTGCATTGTCTACATAGAGGAATTCATTTTTGATATGCCAAATGTGTGCTCACATTTTTTTACTTACCGAGGTATAATTATAGTCAGTATGTTATGTACATTATACACAGGGGCACTCCATGCTATTAAATTACCAGCAGAGCTGAGGAATCGTGCTAGCCAGAGGCCAAGATAATATTTTCAGGTGCTAAATATGTTTATTTTTTAAAAAGACAAAACATTTCATTCAAATTAGATAAAAATGTTACTCAAAATTTTTTTCAGGTGTCAGGAAAAGAAAAAAAAAATAAGGCAGTCTACACAAAAATATGTTTTCCTGTCACTAAGACTTAGCATTTCCTTTCTGAGCTGTATCTCTCATAATTGAACAATTACAGAGGTAGAAGCCTGTTGCTTTTTAGATGACATTTAAAGACAAAGCCATTAAAGTGCATTTGGTTCTTGACACTGAATGTTTGGAGAGAAAAATAAAGAACCCACTATTATATTTTGCTTCTCAACTAAATATTTGAGTGTTTGAGGGAAACTATAATCTCCATCATGAGGCTACTGATTAAAACGTCTAAAAGTGGTTAAATCCTTACCTTCACTGTGAACATGGGAAAGAGAACACACCTCCCTCAGAAGGAGAACTCTGTGGGGCGGGCAGGGTGAGGTTTACACAGGAGCTATGTCCAGCAGGCCGACAGCTAAAATGAGAAAGTAGCGCCCCATGGACTTTTTCATTTGCCAGCATTCTGCCTGTTGCTAAGATCCTAGAAGAATTTTGATTGTCTCAGGAGGTGAGGAGGAAGCTGAATAAATCCAGGTCGAATTTTTTTTCTTATCCTTCCAGAAAGGAAGAATGGAAAGTTTGTTTCAAATAAAGCATGGGCCCTGCATGCCAAAACTTTGGGACTGAACTTGGGAAATGCATGATTAAAGCAGTCATAAAAACCGAATGAAAACAAACCTCATGTCTACTGCAAGGAATGTTTAGTATATTGTATCCATTTTTGTAATTTTACTTTACAACTAGTGACTAAAGATATATTTTATTTTTTATTTTAGAAATATTTATGATTCCCTTATAGTCTCTGTTATCAGAGATATGTTAGTGATTTAAAGTATCTTATAGAATTTAGCCCAACAGGTTGAAAAATTCTTCAGTTCTTTAAAATCTAATTATAATGTCATAGGGGCTGGGGATTTAGCTCAGCGGCAAAAGCGCCTGCCTGGCAAGCGCAAGGTCGTGAGTTCAGTTCCCGGTACCCGGAAAAAAACAAAAAAAAAAAAAAAAAAAAATTGAATTATAATGTCATGATACAATTTATAATCTCCAACTCCTTAAAGATTATTGACAGAAATGAACCCATCTCCCCAGGAATGTGTGCATGTAGGAAACTTTGAGTAGTACAATTTGTTTCAAGAAATTCGTTAAAATTAGACTGTGCAGTTAAGTGGGCTGTGTCAGTGTGGTGGTGGGTGCTATTTCTCTGTGTCTATGCCTCCTACCCGGAGACTTTCTTAGAGCCCATATTTCTGTCCTCCTCCCCAATTACTCACATCTACTGGACTCACACCTCCTGTTTTGATTTTGATCTTAACTCCTGCTGAGTCAGCACCAGAACCCATTCTGTAAGCCTCTGGCCACACCCTATGGGGTCAAAAGTGGACTGCCTTGTCCAAACCAGTGCAATCACATTCTCTAGATACAGAATTTAGAAATAGCATGAGAGGTATTATGTGGTAATAAGAGTGTGTATCAGCTCAAACTAGGACACAAAATTAGACAAAAACCAGACGGGCAGTGAGCTGACCACATTTCCACAGAAAAGGAGAGATAGAACAGGACAAAGCAGAAAGGTGACAAGGATATCTTGGCTTGCTCTGCTAAAATTCTTTGCTCATGCCTTTGTGGAGGATGAAGTATATTTTGTCACCTATTTTTGGCATGGCCTGGGAATCTACAGGTAAATTCTATCGTACATGTTTTTCTTTTATTACAAGTTAGTTGGATTAGTGTGTCAGTTACTCATACCCAAAAGACTCTCGCATAATAAAAAGTCAAGAGAAACACAAAATAAAATCTAACTGCCCTCAAGAAAAGAGATAACAAGCAAAAGAATCACTATAATTTTTAAAAGAGGAATGGGAACTTGAAACTCAAACTCATTATATTATAACAGTAAGCTCTCAAGGCCAGTACTTTCTTAATTAAACATCATTTGTTCTAGGAAGCTCAAGGGGCGTCCTGAAAGAATCCAACTTTCTTTATACAATTTTTCAGCCTTCTAAAATATGGTTTAGATTCTGACTTCTGAGGCTTTCACTTTGAATCAGATTCCTACTTTAATACTCATACTTTGAAAACTTTGAAATAACTCAAAATAGATGTATTAAGAAGTACTGGGTTGAGATAGTACATGTCATGATGGAGTTCTGGATTTTATGCTTAAGGCAGGAAGAATAAATATAGAATTGCATTAATCTTGTTCAAAGAACTTTCTGCCACATTTTCTCCTAACCATTATATTTTCTACCAAAGTAAAATTTAAATCAAATTTTAAAAAAATTAAGAAGCAGAGGAGATTAATCCCTTACAAATCTTAGAGCTGTGGTAATGGTAGTTTTACTTAGAGGAAGTTTTAATTTTTAAAATGAGGACTAAAGCAGAACCAATCTCAATTAATTACGTTTCAAACCTTTAAGAGATGCAAAAGATTGAAACACCTAACATACCACTTTTAATTATAAAACATTTGTTTTCCTCAACAATGTGCCCAACTGATAACAGTAAATTTTAAATTATTGCTACCATTGTGTTTCAAATATATATCACAGTGCATATATACATATAGTACTATTTGTTAAGCTTATAATAAAGTGCTAAATTTAAATTAATAGTGTCGAGAGTTTTATTAAATATGCAGAAATTGCCTGGTGACTTATTCTAAGACTAAGACTTATTTACATATAAATTCCTCTATTTCTGTCCCTTTCTGTCAATATAATAAACATTTTGGTAATACATTCACAAGTTGATATTTTAGGTGCCATTACAGAATCAGATCAACATTTATGATGGACAGGTCTAATCATTTACACTTCAAAGGAAGGGTATTGTGCATTCATTTCTTCCCCCTTTAGCATCTCCATCCTTTCAGATTCACATACACAGTGATTACATTTCCATTTTAAGCTCTCCAATGCCTATCCCCAATTACTAGAATATATTATTTATAATGTGTTATTGTGCACTTAACTAAAATCTCATACACATCTTGGAAATAAAATTTTAAATATGAGTATGACATAAACATTTTATTGCAATTGTGTAGCTCAGTAGTAAAGCAGTCTCCTAAAATGCACAGGATCCTTAGTTCAGTCCTCAGTGCCAGGAGGAAAATGTGCACCTGGGGCAAAACATGTCATAGAAAATTTTCAATATGTACCTAAAGTTAATAATAGATGCTTTAGTTTACTGTGTTCCAGTTACTCTTCTTTACATGTATTAACGATTAATAGCCATAAATTGTGAAGTCTGATATCATTCTCATTTTAAAGAAGAAGAAATCATGTTACAGAGAGAGTAATTAACATAGTCTGAGATGAGCAAGTGAGTGGTAGAGATGGTATTTGACCTTCACCAACACAGCTCCTTGTTCCTGAATCTAGGCTTTCAGCCTGATACCTGTCACAGGATATACAATGTATTCCCTAATGACAGGGTGTATCATGATACCGTATCACCTCATACAGGAGGACATATATGCAAGCTCTGTCCTCCAACTCATACTGTATCCTGGTAGCTGTAGGGAGCTACAGCTTCATTTTGTAGCTTGTAGAACAAACCTAACAAGTGCACAAATCAGATTGTTCTTCTGGATTGAAGATCTAGCCTCCCAATTTTGGAATGTTTCCAACAGACAAGCTGTATATCAGCTCCTTTGCCATCACATCATCTTCCACATTCAGTTTCCAGAGGGTTATATAGACCACCAGTCCCCAGCTCCTAACTTGGGTCTACTACAGAGGGACTCTGGTTCAGGTCTCTTCATGGTTTGGCTGAGGTGTTTGGCCAGAGTGTGTTGCAGCCTAATTTCTTCCTCTGTCTGATCCTAACTTTTTGTCTTAAATAAGTATTGATCTCATGAATATTACCTGATAAACTTGTTACAGGGTAATCTGATTCTTAAAGTTTGCTTCCCTAGAAATTGAACACATAATAAAAAATAAAGAGATTGGGGGGGCTTATACATCTGCAAACGCAGGTGCAGGTTTGTCTTCAAAGTTCATTTGATTAAGAGGCTTACACTTGATTTCTTTCTGTTTCTCTTCTGCTTTTCAGTGCCCACTTCATTCCATGATTGATGACAGTACTTGCAATAGCAGAAAAATTGTTACAGAATTCCCAGGGATCACTGGCACATCACCTATCCAGAAGGACACACCAAGTAACATTTCTGTGATTGCTGAACTCATAAGATAGGGAGATGGAAACCACTATCTGACTTAAATCAGTTGGTGCTACTCCAGGAACTTAAACTGATAACCCAGGAACTTAAGGTGAAATCTCCTTCCACTGGGTCACTTTGAGTTAGAGGAGGGTGAACAAACCAAACTCTGGTTCTTATTAGAAAGAGAGGGTAACTGGGTAGAGAATATTGGATAAATATGATGAATAACATCTGTGGTGTTTTCTAAGGTGGAGGAAAGCAATTGAAATATTCTTCTCCTTTTGCATTCAGTTCCCCTCTATATCTTTTTCAAATGAGAAATAGCTCCCTTAACTGTAGACAAGAGACCTCATAACTTAAAATTTATTTCCTCTAGAATGCTTTTATTTTCTGTCTAAGATTTTTAAAGTGTTTCATCACCAAGTTTCCAGAGAGTAATGTGCTTATCCTAGTATATTTTATTTAATCATTTCTTTAATGGTTTTCTAGTGGACAATCAATTCCTTAAATAGAGAACCATGTTCTTATTCATTACTGGATCAAAACCCCAAAGCCAAACAGGGTCTGAAAAGAAAAAAAAATATTTTCAACTTTGAAATGAGTGTATAAAGCAATGAGAATCTTGATCTTTCCTGCACATATTCCCAAGAGCTTCCTAATTGCTAAGAAGAATCTGTAATTCTACTTCTCTACTAATGAGTACAGGATTAAAGCAGAATAAAATAATATGCTGAGAGGAAGAAAGAAAAGACTATTTTATGTCATTGGATGATAATTTCCCAGAAAACAGAAAATGGAAGTACATGTAAGTATTGACTATTGAACATGAGCATGTAAAATGCATGTGCGTATTCAAAACTTAGTCAAGAAATTCGCTTATTATTCCAATATCTGAATTACTGATGAGATTTTGTTAAAAACTATTTTGTGGCAAGCACTTTGCAAGACAACATATGAGAATTGATCATGGTTTTTAGGTTACTTAATGAATTTAAAATCTATAAACAATACAGAAATTTCATGGACTGTTTGCATTTGAGAATTGTGTTCAGAAGTCTGATTTTGAACATATTCATATAAAGTTAAGGAGAAAATCTAGGAGATTAAAAAAACACTTGTCTATCACAATTAACATTTCCATTTAGAAATATATTTTCCATTAATTTTAATGAGCAAAAATGATGTTGTCCGTCCTAACAGAAGTTACAGAATCTTTATAGATAGACAAAGGTATCAATTACACACTAAACTAAGTTTATACAAGCAATAAGCAACATTTTAAAAATAATAAATATAGTATTGGGCTGATGAGATGGATTATAATAAATATGTACTGCATTTGCTGAAGCAGATAGCGTACCCAGTCACCAGCAGGTAAGATAGTTATCCTTTGGAAAACAAATTCATTTTTCTTTTTCATACTTTTCCTCTTTTTTTACAGGATCATTGTAACCTTGCATACAACTTGCACTTTAATATAACATTAAAGAATCTTTACAGTAAAATTAAGGACAAACATGAGAATAATTTAGGACAAGTGGGAAGAGAACACATAGGCAACACACAAATATTTATAGGCAATGTCACCTCTTCATCCTCGTTGCTTGTCACACAGATAAGAAAAGAATTGGAATTTCACTCAAAATGAATAGTGCACAAATCAATTTTGTTCTATATGATATGTGCTGAATAGAAACTATTGTGTCATGAAAATGGATGAGTGTTTCTTTGCCTGAAATCTACATGTCAAAATATCACTTTTGTATAGAGTAGCTATGTAGTATGTTTTAAGGTGAAAAATTCACCATCTTGACAAAGGGAGCTGTCATCAACTTAACTTCTCAAGAGTGATTATGGCAAATAATACACTGAAAAAGCAATTGTGCAAAATAAATTGCTACATATTTGTTTACTTACACATCCTTCTATGTGAACATTTGACCCATTATGAGAAGCATACCTCTCTAATAATTTCAAAATAATTCTCCTCTTCTCAAATTCTTATTTTATGAGAATAATCACAAATATGACATTTAATTTCATGTATAGTAGTCATTCAATCATTTACTTAGAATTTATTTACACAAATAAGATTTATTGCATGTCTTCTATTTTCTAAACACTGTGTTAGATATTATATATAAAATTTAATCATTTAAGTAAAAATATTCAAAGTGATTATGATTTTAATCAGCTTTGAAAAGCCAGAGTAGATCTATTTTACCACAAGTTTATATGACCCTGATTCTTTCCTAGAACTGTACTTTGAAAATGCAAGGGTCTGAAGTGTAGCCCTCACGCAAAAACAAATGAAAGAATAAAGATGAATAAAGAAAATTAAAAGTCATAGCTTTGTTGCATAGATTTTTACAAAGTAAAGTGGGGACTGTAATCATCATCTACATCAGTGATATTTCAGAAATGCCAATGTACCCTGGTGATCTCTTGCAAAGATGGTCAGCATTTGACTCTTCATGTTATAAATAATTTGGACTTCAAATATAATGATTAAGTTTATACACAAACAGGTATGTATTTTCTTGTACTCGAATATAAGGTGATCCACGTATGTAAGCATGGCCATAACTGATTAATCATGATTGTATTTTATTGTCCACTAAAATCACAAAGGACTTACTATATTCACCTATTCTTTCCCACTTTAAGACTGCTAGGAATATACCTGCTATTAATATTCTTGTACAACCCTATAATCTTATGGAATTCATGTACATATGTTTTCAATACTTTTTACATAAATACTTAAGAGTGCAGTGACTTGGTCATATAATGAGTATATGTTGAAACTTATTAGAAGCTGGCAAATTATTTCCACATAGACTGTACCACACTGTACTTTCGTTTTGCTTTTTGGTTTGTTTGTTTTCCTTCCTGTACCAGGAATCTAACTCAGCACCTTGTGCTTGCCAGGCAGGTGTTGTGCCGCTGAGCTAAATCCCCATCCCCCACATTGTACTTTTGATGGTTATTTCATTACAGATTTCCACCAGTTTCTGCTGTCTCATAACTTCACAGCACTTGGTATGATGGATCATTTTAATTTAAGTCCATCTGGTGCTAATATCATGTGGCTTTAGTTCATTTTGAAGGGTTCCTTTTCACTGTTGATAATTTCAGCATCAATGTTTCCCAGGATTGTATAAATGTAAAAATTTTTAATTTTCACTTCACAGGCCCCTAGTAGCTGTCATCTACATAATCTTGTAGTATTTTGCAAGACACATGCACAGATTACTATCAGGCTAAGTCAGGGGATATAGCTCAGCAGCACAGTGCCTACCTGGCAAGTGCAAAGTCTTGAGTTTGATTCCCAGTACCAGGAAAATAAAGGATCAGGCTAAAGGTTAAAGTGCAGTCCTATGGAAATATATAACTTTTCCACGGGTCAATAGTTTCAAGTACCCCATCTCACAAATTTCAGCACTCAGGCAACCCCAAACTCTGATTTCTAGCATTTCTACTTAGTTAAGTCCTGGTTTCTATTTAATAGCCATATTCTTGTGACATGTTTTGGAAAGAATTCTCCTCAAATCCTGGAATGTTTCTCTATTTCCGGTCATGATACCTGTCAAATCTCAAGAGTCATTGATAATCATTGGCTGAGTAAAGAATGTAAAGTCAAGATCTGACACTGTTGGAATACTACCTGCTTCTTACAATTTGGAGTGTTTGTATTGCAAATTGAATAAAAATGGTACAGTTTAACTCATTTGTTATATATAATCCAAGTATTATATCCTACTGTGAAAGAAAAAAGAAATCAAATCAAGAATCTCAGATTCACATACATAATAGCTATAGAAATTTAAAAGTAATATTATAACCCCAAATTCTCACTTTACAAGGGAGTAAAGTAGTATCAACCAGATGTCACAGGAGGTGAAGACCAGAGATTTTAGAAGAGAACTGGACATAGAAGACAATGTTGACTGTAATACTTAGTCATAATGTTGTATGAGACTAATGAATATCTCTGAGGTTAAGTTTCTTCATCCCCAAGGTGTGCCTAACACTGTTAAACTTACAGTTTTGAAGAAGAACAACTCTCAAATACTTGCAATTCACCTGGATGAAATTTCAAACTGTTAAAAATTCTATTTCCTTTTCATTTTCTTTGCCCAGAGATACATCATAAGTAATTTACAGTCAGCTTTACAATTCAGGTCCAGTGTTCTTTCTGTACACACACTGCACTCCATAATGGATCAATATCCATTCCTAGTTAGGAACTCCGCAAAGGGGGAAGCGGATGGGTTATATACTGGTTTCATGTGTGTACAGCAAAGAAAAATAGTGTTTGCCATGAAATTGCAAAAGAAAGTTGGTTGCAAGGAAAATTTCAAGTACATACTCCTACCCCTAAAAAAATACTTTTTGTCTGATTAATAAGATACTTTTGAAACAATTTAATCTATTCAGGAATGCAAATGTCAGTTTCTATTTTTCAAGCCTTGTTACAGAAGAAGTTCTAAAGCAGTTTAATCTGTTCAGGGATGCTAAACAAATATGTCAACATTCATTTTGCATTTATGTTTATAGCAGATAAAGGGAGAAATGTAGAAATAAACAGAATCTAGCATTTTCTCTCTCCCTTTTTAAAAAAGAACTAAGAGACTCCAGTGCATTTTTTTTTATACAGAGGATGCAAAGCACTAACTAATATAAATGCATTTCAGATTGGAAGTTTTAGTAGCTGTACTGAGCAATTCATAGGCTGGTGCTTGGCCACAAAGTGATCTATAAACTTATAGCTCACTTATGCGAATCCATTTGGGCAAGCAGACATATGTTCTAAGATTTCCTCTAAGGACAATCCCAAATTTAAAATGTTGAATACAAAATTATGTTTGACATTTAATTTGAGCGGGCTTACTCTTAAAAATAAATAGGATAAAACCTGTCTTGTAGTCCTTTTGATTGATACAAGTTAATTTATTCTTGTGTATTTCAGGGGTTGTGCTTTAAATCCTCAGGACATATGAAGGACTTACACATACACACACACTGCTTACTGCATTTGTAGAAAATTTTGAAGCTTCTCTTAGCAGAAACAAAATATTTTCTCAGCAGACACATGCTAGTCGATAAAGGTTATTTTATGCCAGTAAGCACATTCCAAATTGTTAAAATTCATGTGTCCAATCACCATTAATTAATTCTACCAAATCAGGCTGGAAAGTTCATATGCATTCAACCATGTTGTACAGAGAATTAATACTGATGAATGACAGATAAAATGTAATCATGAATGGATATGAATAATTAATCTGGGATAGGCCAATTTAGGTAAAGAAAATATTCCTTTCATTCTTCCTAAATTTAGCAAACAGAGGTCAATATCACAGCTGTGACAGATAACATTTCCCCAACAAACACCATGAAGCAGCTAGGTCACAATGTCAAATCAGTGATGTCAAATCAAGCTGAATAGTTCTTAGATCTGAAAGTATATGAACACTGTGGATTATTTATAGTTTTCCTAACAATCAAATAAATACCTGCCAAATTCCATTTTCATATGCTGGATAAATCCTCACATACATTTAGCGAGTTATGTTCCTTAAAATTAGGTATGAGTTTGTAAGTTGTTCAATATTGTGTTTGGATTTTCTTTATCAGATTAAGGTACATAATGAATCATCTCCAAGAATAGACTGATTCTATAATGTAAAATAATGAATGTTGCAATATATGAAGTAAAATATCTCATATTTTAATCTTAGTACTAAGTGAAAATAGCAGGTTGAGATAGACATGTGTTTATAAAAATGATTTTCCAATGGGAGGGAAATTTAGGTATATGAAAACCTTCTATGTGTTCCCTATGTACTATCTGCCACGCATTAAATAAAAAACAGTACATTGCCAATTTCCTTGGATTTTCTGTCTCTGAAGTGTGATATTTTGGTATGGTTTAGGAATTTCAAAAGCCAATGCCCAAAACATCTTTCCATCATTAGAACAGACATAGAAATATTTCCTCAGGTTTTGTGCTAAGCAAGTTACCCATCCATTTATCAAGGCATAACACAATATATCCTTCCATTCATTCAACATCCATTCCCTCAAACCTATATGAGTTTAGAAAACGAAACACTTATTCATGCATATGCTCATTTTTGATTCAAAAACAATTACAGAGTATGACAACATGATAAGAGATATTAAATCAGCCAGATACTAGCGCTACCTATACGCCTGGCCTGAGGAATTTTAACACCAAGAGAGGAGCTCAAGTATTAAATAATTATTTACAACATGACATGTTCTAAAACAAGATCTCCAGGACATGGGAGGATTGTTTATGACATGTCTTAAAGAGCATGGTAAGATTTCTTGATGAAGACATGTCTAAATTGAGACCAGGAAAGTGGTTACAGAAAAAAAAGTGGATGAGAAGAAGAAGTGTATAGAGAGAAGAAAGGAAATGAAGTTTTCTGTAACATTTCAAATAATTTATAATAATCATCACCACAATTGAGTTCAGTCACTATACACCTGATATACTGTATGAATTGTCTTCCTTGATCACTAAAATGAATTAAGGCAATGTTTTCACAGAGATGGGCACAAGTGCAGAGAGAATATTAAGTTCTGTGTCCCACGTGGAAGATCAAGTGTAGAACTCACAAGTGTGGCCCAAATAAATGAAACAAGAACTCTTTACTCTTTACCACTTGTCCTGTATTGAAAGGGTGACAGTATGAAGCCATCCTAAAATTTCAGGTCTGATCTGGTTTTTACACTGATCATCTGGTACTATTTTAAATTCATCCAAGACTGGGATTTGGAAATGTGTCCTGGAAATCTGTGTGAGAGCATCCTCTGACATGGTAGGGTACATTTGGAAGTAGGTGGAGAGAATAATAAGGACTCTAGGGAAACCAGAGAGGATTTTTACTTCTGCTGTGGTAATACTGTAAACTCAAGAGAATTAACGGTCACAAAGGAAAGTGCAGAAAGATGAAACATATGAATACTCACTTAACTTTTTGCCTTAAGCATAATAATCTACATCTTAAATTGTCTACTTTGTAATGAAAAGTACTATTACACATTTAGCTGAAATGAAATAATTTTCAAAGAAACATTATTTTGTATTATACCAAATAATAGTAAACTAATTCAGAGGAATATCTGAAGTATTAGTTCATGATGAATTTGTAGAGCTAAGTATATATAATAAAGATATGATACTAATTTACATAAGATGTAGGCAAAATCATGAACTGTGTAGATAAATGTAACACGATGAGAAGATCTAGGCAAAGTTCTTGTAATTCTGACTCATATTTTGTAATATTTGACTTTAAACAAATAATGTTTCATCTGCTCTCAGTTTTCCTTTTTTTTTTTTTTTTTTTTTAGGTTTATTTTTTTTTTCTCCAGTACTGGGAATCGAACTCATGTGCTTGTGCTTGCCAGGCAGGCGCTGTGCCACTGAGCTAAATCTCCAGGCCCTGGTCTCAGTTTTCATAGCTACAAAGTATATATATTAAGTACTATATGGAAAAGCTTGATGGAAAATATAGATAGTTACAACTAACATAGTAGTACCTATTAGCTACTTAAAATTCAGTATTTACCTATTCCCCCCAGAATACCATGGGATTAAGTTTAGATAAGCATATAAAATTAAATATCTACAAGATTTCTCCCTTCCTTTCTCACAAATGTCTTCTCTATTTCACACAAGCATAAATATATGTGACTAGAATATATAAAAAACTATTAAGATTCAATAACATAAACATAATTGATCTGATAAAATTATGGAAGTAGTATTTGAGCAGGAAGTTTATAGAAGGGAGAAATTCAGGTGGCTAAGAAGTAAAAAGGATCTGAAGATCCAAATTAAAACAATGAAATTTCTAAAAGGGAAAATATGCGATGCTGGCTAAGATGTGAGGAAATTAAGACTCATGTAGACTTTTAAATCAGTGTTAAACTATCTTTCAAAATATAAACAGTGAATTATTTTACTTTGTAACTCTGATTGCTGATTTCTAATCAGATATGTTCATACATTATGCAGGTGCAAAGACATGCACCCTTCTTATATATAAAAACCACTAAATTTCATAAGTATAATGTTTTATTAAATAATAACTTGCAGGGCAGGGCCATAGGCTTGCAAGGTATATTTTTATATAGGGAATAAATTATTGCATTTAATACAATCATATATATTTAGTATAGTATATACATAATATACATACATAATGAATTTTCCCCATAAAAAATTAAACTGAACAAATCTTTGAAACTATTATTGAAGAATATTTATTTAAATCATAAAGACACACACATCCACACAAATCCTCAAACTATATATTCTGTTTTCCCATGAATATAATGTAAAAAATACTCTGGAAAAAATATGCATGAAAATAAATCTAACCTCTGTCAAAGAAAATGAAGTCTAAAATGGTAGAGGTGAAAAGGCTATTTAAATTGTTACCCTGAACAATTTTTATTGTTAAAAGAAGACTATTAACTAATATTTTTAAAAGTTATAAAGATACATGCTGAATTTTTGCTTTAATCTTGAGGAATAAGCAGTGAGTTGAGATTTCTAAAGCTTAGACCAACTTCAAACATGAATTGTGAATGTTACAATTTTTTTTCTTTCTCTGGGTACTAGGAATTGAACTCAGTACCTTGTACTTGCCAGGCAGGAGTTTATGCCATTGAGCTATATACCTAGCTCTGAATGCTACAAATTATTCAGAGGAGTTAACACTTTTTGGCTCACCTCCCATTTATTTTACCATGTACCTCATTATCATTTTATATTTAATAGAATGGGCAGTAGATCTATTGCAAAAAATATATACATATTTCTAATTTCACAATTACCCCCACATTTAGACTTTAATTTAAAATTGATTTAGTATTATTGAATTGACAGATTCTAGTCATCATTGTGAAAGTAGAAGGTGTCTGATTCATAATTATGTGTTATTATAATTACAGTTCTTTTTCACACGTATTTTTTTCTAATTTAAAATTTAGAAAACTGATAGCATTTTTGTTTTTAAGAGATGCAGTTCTCCAGAAGTACTCTAAAGATGAACTTCATTTTGCCTGTTAAAAGAGAAAGCAGATGTGGAATTTTAGTCAAAGTTTAGAATATTTTCCTATAGGAAAATATCTAAGTTTTCTATCTTATTCTTTAGACTATATACGTGATGAAGGCAAGGATGATGTCTTAATCACTCTTTATGTCAGTTTTAGCATTTATTACATGTTAAGTGCCTGATTATCTCAGAAAGGTTCAATAACCAAAATCAAAGCCTGAATAACTTGGAATTTGGAACTAAAAAAATGACATTGGTACCATATTTACTGTTTACAAACAGTACTGAATACTTTCTGAAAATTATGCTGTTAGTAATTCATGTTGCTTAACTGTCCACTTCCTCATCTGCTAACTAAAGAATCTTATTAGATAGTACAATTGAGTAAACTGATTTAATGAGATGGGTCATCTACTTAAGATAATTATTCATCTATGTACTTGATACTACTCAATGCAAATATATGTGTATCAAAGTTTGTCCCTAGCCTCACAGAGACTCATTTCATGGAGGAAATGGAAATTAATTTTTTAAAAAGTTCATATGATTAATTGCAATGTGAAGTTTAGAAAGGATAAATTTCTCAATAGATGTAAGAAATGTCTTCGTAAAAGTATCTTATTAAAAGGTAGAATATGAAATAGGAGTTAATCTCAGCAAGAGAATACAAGGATGATGCCAAAAGGAATAAAAGGTATAGAAAGTTATAGCATCTTTCAAGTGATGTGTTAGAATGGAAAACTGAAAAAAGAAAACAAAACTCTGAACCTAAAGGATTCTGAAAAAATAGGCAAGGTGGTGGGAGTTTGATTTAACATAAAATGATGTGAAGGCATGCAGAATAATATATACAGAGAAAAGGAGTATAGTGATGATGGTAACAAAGATACATTTTCTTGGATAAAAAAGTCAAAAAGCTTTTATGATATATATTTAGAATTATAATATAGTGAACTATGAGCTGTCCAGCTACTTATTAACATTCTGATATTTTAATCATCATCTTGGAAGCAACTGATATTAATGATGGCTGAATGTAGGCCAGCGAGGATAGATAAGCATCATCAGGCTTTTCTAGGTTATCCATTTACATCTAAGGGGAAAGGAAATTTCACTTAGCACAATTGTAAATTTAACATATACAAAACCCTTGGGATAATGACTACACATGGTGTAACAAGACCACTTTTCTGAATTCAAGGAATTGCTTTCAAAATTAGATATCTTCTGTGGTAAAGAGCAAGGTACAACAAAATTCTCATTGGTAAAAATATTCTCAACGATGGATGCATAGAAATTTATGGCAAATATTTAGTCTACTTTTACTATGTAGATTGCCATGAACTGTATACTTTGTCGTTAGTTTGATCATTATCCGGAAATAGTTAAAATTCATTTACATAAAAGTAGTAAAAAATCGAAACAACTATAAAATATGTAATCTGAAGGTACACAAATTCTCACAAGGTCTCAATAATATCGGTACCATTGACCATGTTCATATAGTATGGGGGATTTAATGCAAGCCCTTTGGCAATGTGCTACATCCCCAGACCTTTTATCATCATCATTGTCACTATTATTTAATCAATGTATCATTTTATTTTGAGCTAGGGTCTTGCTATGTTAATAAATTGTCCAGGTTGGGTTCGAACTTCAGATCTTTCTGTAGTCTCAGCATCCAAGATTGCTGGGATTGCTGTATGAATGACTATACCCAAAAACTCCCATTATGTTTTCTAGATTTGAAAATTCCTACTCAAGTCGTAGCTAAATATACAAACATAAATGATTACAAATTAATAGCAGTATCAGCACAGCAATGCTTCAGTCTAGTAAGTTTCAAACTAAATAAAATTGTGCAAGATAAAAGACCTAAGCTATGACCTTGTTCACCAACATCCATGACTGTAGATCTATTACCTTAGAACTGCAGTGATGTCTACTTTCAGCAACTGTGAATCAGCATGCTAGGTGGCTACCCCAAAACCCAAACCACAGACGAACAGATCCCAACTTTTGCAGCATATATTTACAAAGTTTCTCAGAAAAAAGAAGAGTGCTCTGCTTTAATCATATGCTGTTTTTAAAGCTGCAAATTATCAAGCAGGAAGAAAAGTTGAGTTACATATTCACTAACCAGTCCTGCATAATGAGAAAAATGTTAATTATCTAACAGCATGTTCACATTTTCTACTGGTTGGCAAGTATAGGCTTTTGGCTGCTGTCGGTTCTCCACTAGGTATTGGAGTTTTACACATTTGTTATCAGCACAGAATTTGCCTTGTCTGGTTGTACTGCCTACATATTCCACTGTTCCAGGAGTCTTTTAAGCATATAATAAATTGGGTTTCAATGAGCTGGAACCTCCCGCTTCAGCCGATTTTTCAGCAAATTATTTATCTGTTGCAGCTTCAGTAGGAGTTTTTCCTCCACTCCTGAAAATACGGCTGAAGTGGCCACATATTTTACATGCCAATTCTAAAATCATTTTAATCACCTAGTTATTATGTATTAAGTCAGCGATAAGCAAATTTAAAAAGAGTTCACATCATACTATGGATATGGCAAGTATCTTTAATAGACTTCATATTTTGGGACTAAAGCCCAATGTGACAAAAACAATGCCAATGTATTTGGGGCTTCTCCAAAGAGTACAAAAAAATGCTATTTCACCATTTATGTACACTTCTCTGCATGCTGATGTTCCAACAAACATCACTGGAGTATGAAGAAAGTGCTGATGTCTAAGGGTGAGAGAACCTTAAACTTTGGATCTGGTTTAATCACTCACATCTGTTCCCATTTGCACTAAAGTTCTCTTGAAGCAAACAGCTAGGAAGGGCTTTGAAATGAACAGTGAGATGGGAATTGTGGATCACTGGCTTACCCCACATAAGATTGTATATGTACTTGATGATAGGCTAATTA
This sequence comes from Chinchilla lanigera, assembly GCF_000276665.1. Lineage (NCBI taxonomy): Eukaryota > Metazoa > Chordata > Mammalia > Rodentia > Chinchillidae > Chinchilla > Chinchilla lanigera. The sequence continues at coordinate 18,736,018 of NW_004955408.1, read as the reverse complement.
ATTATAGATATGCATATACAAATATATATGCATGTGTCTCTATCATCTATGTATACATCTGTCTATGTATCTATGCATCTGTGTATCTATCTATCATCTATCTATCATCTATCATCTCTTTATAATGTTAGGATATATCTAACATTATTTATAGAGACACAAAACTAGACATTCAGTGGATATTGCTTTGTATGTTTGCAGTTTTCTCGCCTTCAAATATTAAAACTTCCTTTGATATTATACCTTCTTTCCTTTGAGAAAAGTTTCCCAGTTCAATGCAGACCCAAAAGGAATGGTAGACAATAATAAGAAACAAAGGTGGATTTAAAGCATTAATGCACTGTAATAAGTTCCTGGGCCTATGAGAAAAGTCAGAAGGGAATTCCATTACAAGGATTGCACTAAAGAAAGTTGCAATTAAGCAATTGCAAATCTAAGAAACTGAAAGGAAAACTGACCAGATAGGAAAATTGGATTTATGCTATGGGTGTGTCTTACTTTTTTGGATGTTAATGGTGACAGAGAGAGTAGCCACAAAGCGCCTGCCTGGCAAGCGCAAGGTCGTGAGTTCGGTTCCTGGTACCGGAGAAAAACCAAAAAAAAAAAAAAAAAAAAAAAAGAGAGAGTAGCCAGGTGACAATTTTGCACATTACTAAGGTAGCCCTCAGAGAAATCATAAATATTTAAGGATTAAAAATTGATATTTTCATATATGTTAATATTGTAACATGATCAGCCCAATCAAGCTAATTATTTATCAATCACCTCACATGGTTAACTATTTTCTGTACAGTGAGAACTTTTAAGATTTTCTCTCTTAGTAATTTCAATTATTCGAAGTACTGTATTGTTAACTATAGCAACCATGCTGTACATAAGACTCCTGAAATGTACTCACTTGCATAGCTCAATTTTTGTAACCTTTGACCAACATCTCCTCTTGTCTCTTCCCTCAAGTCCCCAGTGGAAACCATCATTCTCTTCTCTCTGAGTTTGATTAATTTAAAATTCCACATAAAAATGAGATACAATAGCATTTGACTTTCTGTATCTGTTTTATTTTATTTAACATGATGTTTGAAGCGTCATCCATGCTGTCATGAATGGCAGGATTCCATCTTATTCTTTTAATTTTGAAAAGTATTATATATACATATATATATTTATGTATTCATCTATTGACACATTTGGATTGTCTACCTTTCTTGGCTATAACTAATAAAATGGCAATGAACATAATAGTATGGATATGTCTTGGATATCTCAGAGATATTTCATTTACTTCAAATATATCCTCAGAAATACGATATATTTCTAATTTTGGAAAGAACTTCTATATCAATCAATATATATTCCCACCAACAGTGCACAAGTGTTCTTTTGTCTCCATATCCTTGCCAATATTTTTGGTCTTTTGACTTCTCATAACAGTTATTCCAACCGGTAGAAGGTGAAATTAAACTGAGGGTTTGATTTGCATTTATCTGATGATTAGAGACGCTGAATTGTTTTTATATAACTATCAAATATTTGTAGCTTCTTTCATGAGATGTGCATTCAAATCTTTACCCATTATAACTGTAAATATAGATTTCCCCCAAAGCCTCATGTGCTCATAAATGACGATGTGTATGTGACACTCAATAGTGGATTTAGTGGATCAGTCCACTGATGACTTTATAGCTAAATGTGCTGTTGGGTGGGGAAGCTTGGCTGGTGAAGGTGGGTAACCAGCAATGGCCTGGCAAGGCCTCCTCCGATAATCTCTCCTTCTTGTCTGCCAGTTATGGATAATTTCCTTCTGCCATCTTGCCATACCTTGTAGCCAGTCAAGTATAAACTTTTCCAAACTGTAAATGAATATAAACCTTTTTTCTTTGACTTGTGGGTATTGGTATTGTGTCTCGGCAGTGTGAAAATACATAGCTATCCACTTCTAAATCCATTTATTTGTTCTTTTACTATACAGTTGTAAAAATTCCTAAAATGTTTCAAGTATGAACTGATTAGTTACATGGTTTGTAAATAGTTTTTCCTATTCTATATTTCTATTACTGCCCAATATTTTCTTCAGCCTGCTGAATGCTTCCTTTCAAGTTTCCTTCTAGCTCTGAAATTATTTTTTCCATGATTTTATCTCTTAGAAATGTGATCAAGGTGCTCATTATCTTGTTCTTAAAGGTACAGGTAGAGTTTGAATAGAATTTTTGATTGTTTTTTTTTCTTTTCCTGTTCTTTTCCTTTGCATCTGTTTTGTGACTGCTCTATACTCCACTACCAAAGCTCATGCTCCCAAATACCATGCACTACTATCTTTCGTGGTCATACTCTTCGCTCTCAAAAAGTATTAATTAATCAAGTCTGCTAAAGAGAATGACATGAAAACATAAAACTTTCTACTAACAAGGCTTCACACAAATTGCCTCTTTAAGTAATCATTCTCGTACTCCACCTCTTCAAAACACAAGTAGCACTCATTTAGGCTTTATTCTATCTTTCTTAAAATTATTTCCTAGATCTATTTCTTTCATTTGTTTTAAGGACTGTTGCATTTATTTTTCTGCTTAGAGTATCATGTCAACTAGTTGCACTGAGGGATCACATATAGTGTATGTTCATACTTTTTATTTGGTCTTTACTGAGTGATCATTGAGATGGTCTACTGATTTAATAAATTGAATCTTATCTTACTAATTTCTAAAAGTAACATGTTTAATTTAGTTCATAATACAATAAATGATTTCAATAACCACAAGTGGTTACAATATTAGCACTCATTGAGCAGCTCATTTTCATACTTACTATATGTTTTGCCATGTTTTCTCAGGGCTCCAATTCTGTCATCACTTAGGATAAGATTGAATGAGTGATGAATATGGACAAAATTAAGGATTGAAGTTATTTCTCTCCCAAATGTTTTCTTCCAGGAATTTATCCATTTGTCTATTTCACAAAATTGAGAAGGCCAATTCAGTATTTTGTTAACCATTTAGAGGGATAAGTACAGATAACAAGGGGCAGGGGATATAGCTCAGCTGTACAACCACCTGCCTAGCAAACACAAGGTCCTGAGTTCGATGCCCAGTACCAAACGAAACAAAAAACAAAGAAACAGATAATTCTATTTTCCTTTCTTGCATTCTGCAAACTGGCAATTTGGGAGATAGTCTTCAAACAAAAACTGAGCTTGAAGTTCTAGTTTGCCTTACACATTAGGAAATCTGATCACTTGGTCTCTCTAAAATCAGAATAATCTCTCAAAATCTAAATTATATCATATTAATTGCTACTTAAAACTTTCCAGGCTGGGGATATAGCTCAGCAGCACAACATGTACCTGGCACGTACAAGGTCCTGAGTTTTATTCCCAATACAAATAAATAAATAAATAAGAATAAAATTTTCCAATAGCACTTCATTGCACCTAATATAAAATGAAAATTCCACAAGACTGCAAATTTCTACCTGCTCTCGAGTTTCTATGTCCATGTGAACTGACTCCATGTCTCATCCTCCCTCTTTATTCTCCACACAGTAGCTTTGTCAACACACTTTTGCCACCTGGCACAGCCCCCAAAAGCCCATGTGCTGGTTTTGGGGATATTTTGCAAGTGGAAGAATATAATATAGGACATATTTTATAAGATTATTTATAATAGTCATCCAAGGAATCATACACAGGAGAGTGCAGGAAATCAGTCCACACACTATAGACCAGGAAGCCAGCTGAGAGCCTGGATCCCATGATGTCCTGCATGAGTCCAGCTGAAGGCCTAGAGCCTATAACAATTCCTCCCACAAGTCAACTGGAGGACTAGAGCCCATGACAATGTCTCATGCAGGCCTTTTTCCAGTGGAGGAAGCTAGAAAGTCTACCTGAGCAGGATAAAGGATCTGTGCTAGCAGGTTGAGGGAACTACACTGCAGCCAGGGAGCAACGCACAAAGTAAAAACCAGAGCTCTCCCGAAAGGTGCCACAGCCATCCCCAGCAACAGTGAGGTCTCAAACTCCTGCGATGATCAGAAAAGCTGAGTTCCCATCAGGAAGCAAATGTGACAAGCTTCTTCAGGAGATTGAGCTATGCACCTTCTTCCCCTCCAGAGCCAGGAAGCGATGCTCAGAGTGAAGACCAGAGCTTCCCCAAAGTGAAGCAAAGCTATTCTCAGTGCCAACAAGGTCTTGAGCTCCTCGGAAGATGAAAATGGCCAAGTTCATCATGAAAGCCAGCATGACAAGTTCCTCCAAAGCACCAACAGGTCCTTACAGCTCGTACCAGCTCCCAAAAGCCTTTCTCTGCATCCAACAGTCTTTTAGTTCTCAAAAGCCTTTCTCTCTACCAACAGCCTAACTGCTTCTCTGATTCTGACTCTTATGCTGCTGGAAACTATCCTCAGGGGGGCCTCCCAAACCCAGCACCATACTTAATTCAGTTGGGCATAAGCTGACCACCAGTTGTCAATCCACTACAGTCTATGTGGTAAAGAATTGATCCTCTGCCTGGAGCTACTGGAAAGCAGTAAAATGTTGAAGACCCCTGACAGGTCCTCGGTCACTGGGGCATGCCCCTAATGGAGACCATGAACCCAGCCCTTGCCTTTTCTTCTCTTTTGCTTCCTGGCCCTGATGTAAGTGGCTTTGCTAGACCATGTGCTTTTGCTATAACATGCTGAGCCTTCACAGGCCTAAAGGCAACAGGACAAAATGATCATGCACAGATGCCTCCCAAACCCAAGCTGAAATAAACCTTTTTTCTTCATAAATTGATCATATCAAGTTTAAGTTGTAAAAATGGAAAGTTCACTAATACAACCTTGTAATTCTCAGTTATGCAAAGCTTAAATCTATAAAGGTCTTCCTATGACCTCTCCAGAGACCCAGAATGCTCTTTCTCTAAGTCTTCTAGTGAGAAGTGATTGAGGGATCCCTTAGTTTCATGTCACAGTCTAACTCTTACCTCCTCAGAGAAGTTGCTCCTGATCACCCAAAACACCTACACAATCAGCATCTGTACAACTCTGTTAAATCTCTCTGTAGCATCTACACTAATTTATGAAAGATATAAAATGATTTCTATGTGTGTTTTTCTTTTTCTTTTTTGCTACAATATAGATCTTTATTTTTAAGTACTGGAGAAAAATGATAAACAGTATGAGCTTTGCAATCTCACTGGCTTGTCTTGAATTCAGACACCAGCATTTCCGTGATTTGTTGCCTTGGGCAAGTCCATTCCCTTCGCTAAGTCTCATCTTCCTCCATGCAAATAGAGAACATCCTCTCATCTTTCTCTTCAGATTGTTGTGAGGGTAGGAAGATTATACACAGACCTCAGTCCTGCTACTCATCGCTATATACCTGGGACTTACAGTACAGCCCACGACCATATAACTAAATATATACCTATAGAAATAATTCAAAAATCAATGTCATTATATTTCAGTGCATATTATTATGATTATTATAATTATTTTTGGTTTTTGGATTTTTTTTCTGGTACCAGGAATCAAACTCATGACCTTGCGCTTGCCAGGCAGGTGCTCTGCCATTGAGCTAAATTCCCAGCCCCTCAGTGTGTATTATTTTTAAAGTAAACTTTTTTTCTCTGTTGTTTGTCACACGTCCTCCCATCTCTTCAGTGGTCTTTCTCTGTCTGTCTTCCTCCTTCCCCCTTTGGCACTTTCTTCCTTTTTAACTAACACTCTCCTTGACACATCAGCACTCTCAGGATTTTCCCATCTTAGAATAAAAGGGGCCAGGGATATAGCTCAGTGGCACAAATGCCTGCCTGGCAAGTGCAAGGACCTCATTTCAATTCCCTTCCCAGTACCAAAAACAAAACAAAACAAAAAATCTTCACATAAAAGTTGCTGTCCTAAACAGCCCTTCCCTTTTATGTGGTCTTGAAAGAGTCACCAAAAGTATTTCTCTTCATTCCTAAAGGTTTTAGATAGTGGCTTATTGCTCATTACTATCCTCAGGTTACTGATGACATGGCCACCAGAAAACTTCTTTGGTCTTTAGTCCACTGGTCAATTTCTACTTTATATCTTACTTATCAGTTACAGTTGCTCTTTAGATAAAACACAGGGACAGGAGCTTGAGAAACCTGAATTAAATTGTGCTGCATACATTAAGGAATTTTGAGGCCTTGGGCAAGTTACTTAATACTGAGTTTTAATTTGCTGAAATGCAAAATGATGATGAAGCTAATATCCCTTGAAGTTTACATCTTTCAATCATTTACTGAACATATATTTTTTAAGACTCTGTCTTGTTTTAGAAAGCCCATCTTATAAAACTTGAGCTATTTCAATGAGGAAAATAAAAGATAAGGTAGATGAAACATGGTATTTTAGAGAAGGAGTTGCAATTTTTAGTAAGATGTGCTTTCTGTAGATGATGATACTCAGCTAGGTATCTGATGGAAGTGAAACTCTTGATAGGGAATTTGGCAGGGTGATTAGAGCAGCTTCTAGACAGAAAGCCCATGGCGAGGCCTTACATGGAAGAAAGTGAACATATTCTGGAGGCACAGGAAACACTGAAATTATTGTAATGCAACAGAGGAGCAAATTTAGAAAAAAAAACTTCAAGTAAGGTAATGCCGGTGGAAGGAGAGGAGGAGAGGTAACAGACTTTCTGGCTGACAAAAGCATCTTCATTTTTAAAATAAATGAAATGGAATTCATTAGTGTACTTCTAATATGACCAGTTTTACGGCTGTGTTCAGAGGGAAGCAAAAGAAGCAGGAAGGCTACTAAAGAAGCTATAAAGTAACTGATGTTAAAGAAAAATAGAGTTTAAAGTAGCATGCAAACAATGAAGATCATGAATATGCATGGATTCCTGCTGTAGTTCAAAGGTAGAGTCAATAGATGTGATAAATTAGGGAAATGTGCAAGGAAGAGAAATCAAAAAGCACTCAAACTTTGGCTGGAGTAACTGATAGAAAGTGTTTACAGTCTACTATTATGAGAAAGATTTCTGAAGAAATTAATCTGTGAGGGAGATAAGAAATTCAGTTTCTTTTTTTAAACTTAAAATGCCTTTTCTTATCTTACACACTGGATTTGTGACTTTGTTGGTCCAAAAAGTGTAAGATAGGAAATACAGGGTATGACACATGAATATATAAATAGTGCTGACAATCAAGAAAAAGGACAGGAACTTGAAGAAAATGACTGGAATGAACTACTGAACAGCTTACCCTGAGCATCACTTGGGCATCACATTTGTTCATGCATGGACTACCCTGACTATCACTTGGGCAGGTGTCATTTCAACCAGCCAATTCTTGTATTGAATAAATTTGATAAAATTGCCATTTTTATATTTTCTGTTATACTATCTTATATAAATTAATAAAAATGCACGTTTTGATTGTCATGTATTTAAATAATTGGACCGGCAAGTGGTTAAATCAGAGAAGAGAGCCAAAATTTAAGCTCTGGGAGACTTTGCTGGTGAAAGAATGAGAAGAAAAAGAATGTGGAAAAGATACTGAAAATAACCAGTGATGACACTAAAAGGAAAACAAGAGCCTGGGTATCCATAACATTAACTCCAGGAAGCACCTCAGGACACTTGGAAGGCATTTTGGTATGTGAAGTAAACCAGATTCAGAAAGATAAATTGGGCATGGTTCTCCTTACACGTGGATAATGTGTGTAAAATCTAAGCAATGTCACAAAAAGGGTACAATGATAGGATGATGTTGGTCAAAGTGCCCAAATTTCTGGTTGTAAGATCAATAACTTCTGGAGATTTGATGGATAATATGATGAAAATCATTTAAAATACTGCACAGGATAGCTAAAATTTGCTAATAGAGTAAACACTAAGTGTTCTCACCACACACATATGGATGTAGACACATTGAAAAACAACATGAATAATGTATATGCAAACTACTTTGATTGTGGTAATTTGTTTCATAATGTATATGTGTAGCAGTTCTTCCTGTTTTCATTTGGATATATACTATTGTCTGCCAATTGCACTTCAAGAAAGAGTGGAAAAACAGGGTGCTTGGAGGATTGCTTTGAGAGTAAATATGGCCGTCAGTATTTAATGATATAAAAGCAAAAATGAAAAAAAAAAACTTGAATAAATCAGTAGAGGACTTGAAAGATAAAGATAAAATAAACCCCAAAAGTAAATCAAAATTTGAGAGAAGAAGGGAAACAATAAAAGTACAGCATATGAAAATAGTATCTCACATCTCAGTAAGAGGAGTTAAGAAAAATTCATTAGTAAAAAAGAAATTCATAGAATTTTTTGGGAAAATTTTCCAATCTCTAAAAGTGTTGGTCTCTGAATTAAAAGTAAACAGATTGTCCAGAACAATAAATAAAAATTATATAATATATCTCATAAACTTTTGAAAAGTGTCCATAAAATATATGTGTAAACCAATAGACAATTAAAAAAATGAAACACATACAATTAATAAATAGAGGAATGTGTGGCATACAGAATATTTGATCAGTGAACTGTCTTGCTGACTTATCACAATGGAGAATGAATAAAAGTACTTCTTCATTATGCCTTTTCTTCCTATTTGCCCACATTTTCATCTAGTTTTAGCTCTCATCGTGTACTGGGTGCCAATGAGGCCATGTTTTCCGCTTTGTACATTGAACGCCTTCCTCACAGAATGCTTAATCTTCCACCTATTACTGAGAACAGCTTCACCAAGGCCCTTGTCTTAGGAGGAGGTCTTTGTTCATACTTATCTAAAATTCTACAGAAACAGTAAATAGTAGATTTTGTCTCTGTCTTGGTTAGTTTTCTCTCGTTCCTGAGACAAAATATCTGACACACAAAATTGAGGAAGGAAAGGTTTATTTAGCTCACAGTTTGTGTAGGTTTCAGTCCATACTTGGCTGGTTCCAAGGCAAAGTGGCACATGGCAGGGGCATCAGTTCATGGCGGGGAAGATAGCAAAAGCAGCAAGAGCACAAGGGGAGGAGTGGCAGCAACCACTCTATTTCCCTCCCTTACATTGTATGCAAGTTACCCGCCCCAGGGCAGGTGTATCATTCACACCCATGAATCAGTCATAAACCCTAGAAGCCTGCCCCATGACTGCATGAGGTTTTAGGGGGACATCCAGACACACACCATAACAATCTCCTTGCAAATCTATTCCTACCCACTGAAAGACATACCTAGCATATTTCTAATACCCACTCCAAACTCAATAAATATTAAATGAAAAATAAAACAAACTTAGAGATATGTACCTGATTAAAGAGTTCATTGAGTCCTAAGTAATTATAAGATTCAAATAATTAGATAATATAAAGCTCTACACCTACCACCTCTTAATTGCTCATGATATTCATGAAGTAGCTCATTCAAACCTCATACTACTAAATCACAGACATGGATTTGCACTCATGTCTGCTGACCTCCATTCTCCAAAGTCTGAATTACTGTTCAATTTTCCTTTCTGAGGATAAAGGAGAAGTTCTACAGTGCAAACACATACAGGTTAATTAGTACATATTCCTTCCTTTGGAAGAGATTTGTATAGACAAGAACTCTATGAACTTTAGCTGTGTGAGAACAGAAAAGCCAGTATACTCTATTTAATTGTTAAAAAAAAAAGAACTGCAACTTCTTTCCCTAGCCAAGAGCTTATTGGACAAAATTAATCCTAGAGTGAGTTTTATGACTATGTTATAAACTTCTGTAAATTAAAGGATGTAATAGAAATGCAGACAAAGCCCTGTTTATGAGGGTTGAGGAGGTACCACTAAAAAAAGAGAAGTAAATTTAGAAATTCAGAAATTATTCTTGACTGTAAACATAAACAATTTGCCATAAATTGAATCCCACACCTGTGAGGGGATATATCTGGTTCCATGCATTTCAAGGTCACCAAAATCTTTAAAACAAATTTTATTAAACTCTTATCAAGCTGTTTAAGTTAAAATTAAAGCAAGGAAAATAAATACAACAAAATCTCTGTAGAACACTAATTCATGAAAAATTTGAGATAAACTTAAATTCAGTTTTAAAAAAACCAGAAACAAATCCTCCCTTTAATGTCCTAATCTTAAAATAACAAAATAATACTACTTGAGGAAAAATTTAGTGAGTCTTAGTGAATGTTGTATAAGAAAACACCACAAATCTGATTAAATACTAATTGATGGTGAAAATCAAACAGTGTATCTATAACCCAGATAGTCACTTGCCAAGGCAAGTCTTTTTGGTGTAACTTAAAATGCCTCACTTCTAAAATGATGGACAAGGAACTATTAGAAAAGATTTTAAAAGACATGAATTTAGTCTATTGTCATGCCTTTGTGTTTTCTATCTCAGTCTAAAGGACAGTACATTTTCTGCTTAAAGTTTTTCCTGGACAAGTTTTTCTCCTTGTCTCTCCACAGTGCTGATCCATAGTGCTGATCTTTAAGATACTCCTCTCCCTACCCAATCTCGCATGCCCTGTGTCTCCTGATTCTACTGCATTCATCAAATATATTAAAGAGAACTATAAATAAATAGAGCTCAATAATTAAAAAGAACTATGATCAAATCTTGTCTTTGCATATCATTGAGCAAGATTAGGGAATTATTACTTTATTTGTAATGCTTATTTCTTTTGTCAATTAAATGGTATCCAAAAAACTGACCTTCATTAATAGAAATGCCTAAGAAAATCCAATTTTGAAGGGGCACTATTCTCCTGTTTTGGGCACATGATAGAACTTTCATCCCCCAAATATTTAAATAATTAAAAAGCTAAAGCTTTAAATTAAAACCTAAATGTATGCTCTTAGATAATCGAGTAACATGATAAATTTAGATATGAATCCTAAGTTTTATTCTGAGAGTTCCTCTGAATTTTGTAATGTTTTTAAAAAGATAGATGCATTACTTGTATATGCCTATTACCAGGTCTCTAAAACCTGAGCACATTTAATAAGATCTAGCAATAAACAAAAATACTAAAATTCTCATTATCTTTCAAGTACAGGAGAAAGAGTAGGACATACTGCATTTAAACTCTTAAAAACTGTTGTAAAGTTTCTGTTGTTTTATGTTATTTATTATCATGGTCTTTATGACTGGGTCTCACTGTATTGCCCAGGCTGCTATAAAATTTCTGACTCAAATGATTCTCTTGCCTCACCTTTGCAAGTACCTTGTTCTTTGGTTTTAGTCCTGTTTTAGCACAATATCTGATGCCTAGCCGGTATTATAAAGTTTGCTGACTAAATGAAGAAATGAATGTAGCAATGCAGATCAAGTCTCTGGGTTTTAGCTAGCAGGGGCAGGAAGCAGAAAGATATTGAAAATGCTTATTCTCTGTAATGTTTTGATCCATCTTGCAGTCTTACATCCGGTAATCTGAGCAATTTCACTGAAGATAACAATATGTAATATAACAAAGACTGTTAATTCCTATCATTTTGTTTTGAAACCTTGCATAATTTTTTATTGCTCTTGCTTTGTTTTGCTTTGGTCTATATTGTTATTAATTTGCTATTGTTCTTTTTAAAAATTACCTTTAAAATAAATTTAAAAAAACAAAAATAGGAAGGGAATGGTTTCCTTTTTCAATGATAAAACTGCAATATGTTGAAAATGTAATACACCTAACATGGGAGATGGAATCAGAACAATAAGGGAGATTACAGAGAAATAAGGGAAACAAGTGAAAACAGAGTCCTTGAGGAAGAGAAAGAAAACAGGGCCAGAGAACAGGCAGATCGGCCTTGGTTTTCGGGGATCCAATTCTTCTATGCTCAAAGGATGGAAACAGAAGATGATTCCAGAAGCAGATACATGCTTTTCTTAAATGGAAGTTAAAATTGTTACAGAAAGTATAATTCCCTGTGATCTGAAGCTTATAAAACTTTTAGAGTGCTTTTAGAATTAAATAATTACAAATTACAAATACAATTTAAATGTACACCCTTAGCAGGAGTTTGTACAAGTGATTGCTCCTTGAATTTTAAATTTCTTCTACTTTATGGGAAATACCCTCTCTGCCTTAAATTTAATTTGGGCTCCATATTTCATTAGCTATATGAATTTAAGCAATTCATCGATCATTGTGCTAAGGTTACCTCATCTACCAAATGGGGACAAGCATGGTATCCATAACACAGAGTTTTAGAGATGGTTAAATAAATAGCCCATGTAAAACACAACAGAATAAAATTAGATAAAGATCTAGAGTAAACAATCAATGCAAAGATAATCTATATAAATCATTTAGTTATTTCTCAATATATGATCCTAAGTATTGCATAGTCTCTTGACACACCACAAGAAGACAGTATTATTTTCTACTCTAGCCAGATGAGAAATAATTTTTGAGAGGCCACATTACAATTCATAGTATAATTTGAAGCTCAGAGCAGACATTACCCAGCATTTCTGAAATCATTATTTTCCTGTTGATTTTGCCCTGTTCCTCTTCTTCCTTCTCTATTTACTATAGCTATGGAATCAGAAACTCCGCATAAAAACTCACTAGAATATCCTCTTTGCAGGTACTTATAATTAAAATGAACATAATTGCACACATGCTAATTATTCAGCAGAGTTATGCTGTTAAAATATTGGCATTATTCAATAATTCATATTTCAAGATTTTATTAAAATGTGCTTACTAAATATTGTCTCAGATCAATGGGAAACTTGGTGGCTCTGTAGTTGGAACATATGACATAACTCCCTGTCACTGGTGTAACAGTAATTCTGAGCAGAGCGTAACACTAATTCTTGGACAAAGTCAACATTCAGTCAGTGTTTAATAGTTAAATAGCCTACCGTGAGAGAAGGACGTTAGATACAAATGGTTCTGGTGTTTTTATACACACTGATAAGCTGAGAGAGTGTAAGACACACACACACACACACACACACACACACAGAAAGAGAGAGAGACAAGGGGCTGGGGATTTAGCTCAGCGGCAAAGCGCCTGCCTGGCAAGCGCAAGGTCGTGAGTTCAGTTCCCGGTACCGGAGAAAAACCAAAAAAAAAAAAAAAAAAAGAGAGAGAGACAGAGAGAGATTATTTTTATGTCTGTCACCAAAAGAAATCCAAAAAAATGCTGAAAAAATTGAGTTCTAGTATTCATAACCAAAAAGTTCATTCAGTTTTTTGCACTAACACATACTCAAAAGATACTTAAGACATTTAGCACTGTTGTCCTCAAGGTTCATTAACATTTGAGAACTCATTCGTTCTCATGCTGCTCCTCTTGCCCAGAGCATCTCACTTTGGTAAGGTACTAAAGTGACTTGGGTTGCAATCAAATATGTAGGAATTATTCAGCTGAATCTGCAAGAAATTGTTTGAATACATTGTTATTACAGCAAATATTTCAGAATTCCAAGTTTTTACCTTAGAATATTTCTATCTGTCATATGCCCATGCCCACACATCTTGAAGGACTGAAAGTCTCCATATAAAATGTGAAAAGGCTTTCTTTCTTGGTTTTTTTTTTTGAGTAGAAAATTTCCCAATATATATATGGTAATCAACAAAGTAAAAAAAAAAAAGTGATTGATGCTAATGGTTGTAAACATATGGCTTTTATTTCCTCTTGAAAAATGTCAGAAAGGCATGCTGGAATAAATATTAGATGCTGAAGAAAAAAACACACACTTTTTCTTGAAGTGTGGACAGAAATTTGAAAAAGCTAAAAGTTCAAATTTAAAAGAAAGCCATAGAGAGCAAAATAGAGAGATGGTAGAAAACATGGCAACAGACTAAGTGGAGAAAGGAAGGGGACCTAGGGGCATGGACAGTAGAGAGGGAGAAGAGTGGAAAGGAAGTGAAAAGGTAAAGGTGTGATATGTGTGTGAACCAATTCCCCACAGTGAATGTATTTATGTATCACAAACCATATTCTAATAAAAAGGAGAAAATGGGATCAATCATGTATATATGTTAGAGGGTATAAATTTTATTAAATTCCAAAACACTATGAAAAATGTTCAAGTGGGACAGTCAGGTACCTGAGCAGAGGGAAATCTTCCCATTTCCATTTTCTAATTTTCCATCTTTACAAAGGTGTTTTGCAGGTGTAACTCATTGGAATTAGGATTGTACACCTCATTTGACATCTTCTAAGAGAGAAGAAAGATAGCATGGTGTCCACCTTCCTGATGTGTTGAAGATAAAAGACCTTTATGCTGAAAAGAACAAGTGTCTGATCTACCTCCTAGCTGCTAATTTTAGCAATGTTATTGAAAGTACAATAGTAAGAGAAAATGCAAAGGACAGAACCTTGCAATCATGTTCTCCAGAGATGAAATTTGAGTTATGGAACCTGTAGATTCAATAAGCACTTCCTCATTGGCTGTGATGTCATGCTAGTGCCTACTCAGGAGCACCTTTCCAAGATATCTTCCACTTTCCATACGAGCAAAGGCTAGTGATCCTATTGCCCCTTCCCAGTGTGTTTCCACCTGTATGTTACAAACTCAGTAGTGGTATCAGCATTCAACACCCAGAATGCACTTAGGAGAATTCCTTTTGAGATATCGACAATATGTTCTTGATGATAAAAGCCACACATTTCTTACCGATTCTCAGTTGCACTCAGTGCACCGTCATCGTGGGACCTTGTGGACTGAACTGGTAGCAAATGTGTGAAAGCTATGGTAATATGGGTTGGAGCCAAAGCAAATCATCCCCAGGTAAGTGCCTCACAAGAAAAAGTTTAATACATAATGTTTATCCTTGGTAAATATGTGTTGAGGTTCAATCCAGTCCAGTGCTAGTTTCCAAGAGGATATAATCTGACAGAGGCCACAGTAAGGTTTTCTTTAAAGCAATAATTCTTAAAGCCAAAGGTATCTAATCTTCAGTTACAGATAGCCAAATTCAGGACAGGCTGAGAAGCTGAGAATAATTGAGGAATTAGGAGAAGCATTCAAGGATGGCTTGGGAATGTCAAAGCCCTAAGTTATTAGGGCCCTAACATAGAAAGTTATAGCTCTGAAAGGGACATAAACATTTGTGGAAGATAATTACATGGAACAGGATGTCAGAGTAGAAGAACTAGTCTTATAAACCAGAAAATAGGTATCAAATTTGAGAAAATTAAATTGTTTGTCCTCCAACAGCATAATCTTTTCGACTTTGATTCACTTTTGAAGATTGGAAACTTATAAAGTTCTCACTTAGGGGCTGGGGATTTAGCTCAGCAGCACAGCACCTGCCTGGCAAGTGCAAGGTCATGAGTTCGATTCCTGGTACCGGAAAAAAAAAAAATGTTCTCCCTAAATGTGTCAGGTAAGAATTAGAAACTGAATATGACAGAGTCTTAAGGAAAATGATGTCCAACCGGTGAGAACTGGGCACAGAGGAACACTAATATTCCAAAACCCAAGGGAAAGATTTAGGGGTAGAATATGGATAGATAAATGCAAATTTCTTGTCAGACAGAAAAATATAGATAACTTTTGAAAGAAATAAATCAATTTTGTCCTGGCCTACTCTTAAAATAAATGCATCTTTCTTCTTCAACTAGTTTTACATACAAAAATTATACATATTTTCCAAAGATTATAATGCTTTTTAAATTTTTCCACATACATTTCTTCTAAACGAAACTTTAAAACCCAATTTGTACATGTTTATTTTAAAAAGTTCTTGGAGCTAGAACAAACAAACACAAAGTGATCAGGTAAACAACAATGTACTCCAACTATGTTCTCTACAAGAAGCCAATCAGCAAATGGATCAACAGAAAATAGAGGAGACCACAAGGAAGACACTGGCTTGATTTCTCACCTTCAAAGTGGAAATTATTTGAAAGATGCCAGTCAATATAACATTTTTTTCCCATACAAAAACAAAACAAGCTTTGATAAATCTCTTCCATTTTTTAAACAAAGCATTACTCAGTAATTCTAGCCACAGTTCCTTTTCTTTTTGTCTTGTTGAGACAGGGGCTCCCTATCTCCCTATGCAGTTCAGGCTGGCCTTGAGCTCACTTTTGCACCCAAGGCTGGTCTCAAACTCTCAATGATCAGTCTCCCAAGTTCTGGGATTACAGGCTTGCACGACCATACTCGTCTAAAGTTCTAATAAGAGGACTGAAATTTTGTTCTAATTCAGAAGCAGAAAACACATTTCTTCAGTAAGCAAAAAATAAGATTAAAATCTACATGAGCTTATTATATATTATATGTAAATTTACATTCTATATGGCAATTCATCTGAATACCAGAATATCAGCATAAAAGTTATAATAGCTGTGAACATTTTTAAAAGAAAATCAGCATAAAAGTTATAGTAGCTGTGAACAGTTTTTAAAATAGTACTATGAATATGGTATTTCTCAAGAAGAGTTAGTAGCTATCATTACAATTCTACCTGTGTAGTATCTGTGCATGCGTGTTACCCTAAACTTGCTTTATCTTGATTTCCTCGACTGAAAATGGAGATAATGATAACAGAGTTAAGTCATCTCTCATTGATTTGATGCGTGTTAAATTTAATAATTTAAAGACATAGCACATTCAATTAATCATGTATTCATTCAATAATATTTAGCCATTATTATTAAACCAGATTCCAGTGAGAGACTCAGGTTTATCAGAAAGAATGAAAACTAGTGTTAATACAGTGATACACTGTATTAACATTAACATTAACATGCATTAACATGCTCATCTGTATTCACCTGTTTGTCAAAGACTTGCTTACTAAATAAAGATAATGCATTTATCAGACCTCTCTAATTAATAAGAACGCCGCTCAGCTCCCTGTGCTCTTTTATCAGATATATGACATTAGTGGCATTAGTGGCAAAGTGACATGACAGTGATATAAAAATTACAACATTAACAGGCTCTGAATAAATAAAACCTGAAGCAACACTTTCCTGGTGCCAAGAATAGAACAGCTGAGATGGGAGCAGGGATTTCAGAATTGAGTGTAGAACAGTAAATCATACAATGCTGGCAGAACACAGGAGTTGATACTTTTTCAAAATAAAACTGTGAAATATTGGTAGGGACACACAGCTCTGCTACTTCATTGTGAATGACACTGTGTCTAATAAAGAAGCTGATTTATTGAAAGCCTTATCGCATTTTAAAGTGAGGTGTTTTCACTGATTCTCTACCCACTACAGAACTTAATGCTGTTGTGCCGAAGAGAGGGTTGGATCTTTATTGAAACAAAAATCAATTTGTCCTACATGAAGACAGTAGGAAATTTGGGCTGCACTCCTTTGAATATAAAGATTTCAGTACACACACAACCACCAACCCAAGTGCATGTTGAAAAAGTAAATCGATTTTTGTAATCAATGCTTCTAGTTACTTGCTTTATATAGAAATAAGTCCTTGTGCACTTTATACTATTCTCTTCCCTGCCCATACATGACTTCTGTAAATCAAAAATACACATGGGTTTCCCCTGAGTTCTCACTAAGCCGGATCCACTTCTTGAGAGCTCTCTTAACTCACCAGTGAGTAACAATTCCCTGTGTTTTATTTCAGGACCCCATCTAAGCATTTCCTCTTTGCATTTATTTACCTTCCCTCTGCTCCTCATTCACATAATCTCAAGCAAATATATGTCCTTATTCAATGGTAAGACTTTGATTGTCCTTCTCAGGCCTCCATTAACAGAAGAAATGATCCTTTAATAATAAATAAAAAGACATTTTCTCCTATTTTGGTGGGAGTCTGATTTTCTTTGAGAATTGGTACCAGCAAACAGAATTTATCAATAACATTTTCTTCAAAGAGTCACCTACCAAGGAAGTATCTTCGGAATGTCTACTTAACTTCTATAAAATAGCAGTGTATGAGAACAATTAAGTGATTTTCTAATTGATTTTACGGTATCTGTCAATTATTACAATATTACAAATTTGCTATCAATAAATGGAATATTATATTTCACTCCTGTTCATCAGATTTCTGTTGCTGTGCTGGAATACCAACATAAATGATGTCACAGGAGGAAGTGTTCCATTGGTTGATAGCTTCACAGGTTGCAGACCACGGTTGCTTGACTGTGTCACATTTGGCCTGTAGCAAGTTTGTCACTTACTTGATGGCAGTCAGGAAGAAAAGGAAAAAAGAGAAGTGGCTGGGTCTCAATATCCTGCCCTGGGAGAAAGTCCCAGTGAACTTACTTCCTCCCACTAAGTTGCCTCTGTAAAAGGTTTGGCCACCTCTGAATTGTGCCATAGACTGGTGACAAAGCTTGTAGAGTGAAAAATTCGGGAGAACATGTGTGACCCAAACCATGGGAGCATCTATAACAAAATTCTGTGTCTCTATAAGAATTAAGTGATGCTCACTTCCTTTTTTTTTGGCAGTGACTTTTCAACCCTAAATACAATGGCAGAGTGATATGAGAAAAGATATGTCTCAACAACAGTTTGGTAGCCACCAAATTAAATAGGGCCACTGACCCGAAGAATATTCAGAAGTTTCACTTCTTTTAGTTTTAATACTTGATTTTAGGAATGTAGCTATTATCTATGCGATGGGTTTTCAGCTTCAAGACCCTTAGAAAATGTGTCATAGTTATATCAAATATAAAGATCCATTTTCAAGTTGAAATCTGTTATATAATTGTCACTACTGGTCGTAACACTGACTCATTCCTAAAATACTTGACAAGTATTCAGCACATTTCCTCCTGAATGTTATTAGTCTCATATTTTCCTGTTTTGCCCAGAGTTTTCTGGAATTCATGAGTATTTTGCTGATAATATCAGTTTGCCATTTTTATTTATTTTCCTATCATTTTTCTTTCCTTACAAAATTTTCTAACTTTAATTAAGTGTGGTTATTAATCATTTGCTTGAATGGAAAAAAAATATAAAAAGGGTCAAAATATTTTAAGCAATAACACAGTGTTTCTTCATTAATGTAACTTTTTATCTGGTGCTAACCTGTTGTGGCATGTTGTAAAACCCTTTATTAATATTTTAATTGTTTTTACATTTATGGGAGAGAAAATAGCATATGAACAATAAGAGTTGCCTAAAATTTAAGCTTTTAGGAAAATCAATCAGATTTTTCAAAATTATATTTTTCAAATTAATTATATTTTTCAAAGTTAATTTTCTGTTATTGTTAAAAATTAACTTCCACAAGTATAATAATTAACTAGAATTTTAGAAAGCTCTATGACTTCTAAAACTCTGAAATAGATCCAAGGAAGCTTTATCCAGACAGGTTTTATTGAAGCTTCTGTGGAGGACAATGGTTCTTTCACAAAGGTAGCAGTTTAAAATGACTCAGGTACTAAGCTCATATGCTCTGGACAGACAAATGAGTGCTGAAAATATCTTATAATGAAACTACACAAAAGCTTAACTAACCCCTTCTAAAGAAAACATCCTTTTTCTCCAGTTTTCTTTTGGGGGTGGGGCTTTTTATCTTGACATCTACAGAAAGCCTTAGGATGAGATCACATGACTAACGTAAGTGGTAAGTTTATATAACATCACCAAACTGCTGTTCCCACTTGTCCAGATGGCTTTGCATATGAAATTTTATAAAGCATTTCTTCAGCTTTGAGTAAATTCTAAACCAGCCAAGTTTCATTTGCTTTATCCTTATCACCCAATATTGAGTGAATGACATCAACTGGGTCTCAGATCAAAAGTATAAAATAATTAGCTATTTTACAAATACCTTACAGTGAACTTGTATTTCTGTACTTCACTCTAGTATAATACAGAGTCAAAGCTCTTCATATTTTGCTATAGTACATTTTAATAGACATATTTCATACGAACAAAATCAAGCTTATCAGTGCTAGATTTCATCACAATAATGTATAAAACACTTCTGTTTATAGAGTCACCCTAAGAAAACATTATCCAAAATAAAACTAATTTATTTTTGAACAATATATTGCAATTCATACTCTTTGTTCTCTTTTAAATATCACTATTTCTTTTTTCTTCCAAGTTTAGATTCTTTCTTTGATAAAAGACAAAGTTTAGTTTTAAAAATCACCCACCTAATTCACCCTACAGTTTTCCCCTAAGAACATGGAGTAGCAAATATTTTGGCACCCAAGGACACTAGAAGAATCTGAAAGCTATGAACATTCTTCTTGAGAAATACTGCATACACCACGAATGCACACACACACACACACACACTTGCACACACCAACATACAGACATGCACACCCCTTCAAATGCAAACACATGCACACCATATTGTTTGTGAACATGCATAAATCATGAGTTAATAACATGACCTACAAGATCGAGGTAACAATATACTACTTTTCACTTATTAAGAATCTTTATTTCTCCTATCACACTTTGGTACATATATCTGACCATAATTTCTTACACTAAAATCTGAAAACTTCAGAGTAAGGATATCAGAGGTGTCTGTAAACATGCCACTAATACAACTTTGAATGTGTTGGCTGGCACATCAGATGTCTTGAAGCTTGGTAAGTTTCATTATTTTTATTTTTTCCTACCATTCCTGATAACTAAGAATACACAATGATTATTCCTATAGTTATAATAATCTCTTCTATTCATATAACTCATTTTTTCACAGATATATTCAGAAGGGGGCCTGAAACATGAAGTAGATGGCTTCTTGTTAGTATATGTCCTCAAGTGAAGGATAATTGTGCTTGTTGTTGATTGAGCTATGACATATCAGCCTAAGGAAAAAAAATCCTACCACTGATTTAATGACATATTCTGTCTCCCTCCTGATTAAACTGCTATTTTAGAATTTTCAGACAGTTCATTCAAGAAAGATTCATTACTTTTGATGGAATCAAGTAATTTTAAGTTGCAATGCATCAAAACTTTTTATAAAAAATATATAAATATTCAAAATGGGAATTTCTAAGCATATTTTGAGAATACTTCATTTCCTAAACTGACATGACTCCAGTTCCCTTTATTGGGGCATAACCTAATCAGATCAAGTGGATTCCACAGTTTATTGTGGATCGAACAGTGACCCACTGAGAGAAGCTATATACTATACTTGTAATAATGTGCAGTCAGAACCACATTCTGCCTACATTTAGATTCCAATTCTTTGACCAGAAATTTTACCTTTTTTATTCCTCAGTTTTCATCTGTTAAATGCAGATAGTGCTCTACTTTTAGTACTAAGAAGTATTCCCTATGATGGTAAGGGGTGAAACAAGCAAGTTGGGCTACAGTTTTATAAAACTCCATACTGCATGAATGGGTGCATCTTTTGGTTGTATTGATGTTTTTGTTTTGTGGGTTAAATATGTGCATTTTTTCAATTACCTAGGTATTACGCTAATCCCTATTCTTAACACACCATAAGTCTTATATAAATTTTAGCTTTTGTTATTGACCTTGACTTACTTTTAGTTTATTTAAATAAATCACTTCAACTTAGAGGTATTCTTCCTTTATACTTGCTGTGGAAGTTATTTGTCCAGTTTGACCTAACTTACAAAGACAATCATTCTAATATCCGTATCCATAAATCTTAACACTGATGAGTTGTAGCTCCATAATTATGGGACTGTTTATTTTGGAATCCTAATAAATATGCAGTGCTAGAATCTGGGTTTCTTCTGTCACTGCCTGTAATAGTAAATCTGAATTATCAACCTGATTGAACCTGTCCATAGAAGGATTGTGATATAGGTCAGCAAACTTAATGGGGAAGACCCAGCCTGACTGGGTAGTATCATCTACTAAGATTGCAACCTGGTTAGGATGGAAAAGGAGACAACAAGGCTTTTATTTCCATCAGTTTTATAAAAACCCATCCTGCATGAGTGGGTACACCTTTCGGTTCTGTGGATGTTAGACTCCAGCTACTTCAGCCTTGCAATAGGGACTAATATGAGCTACACTCCAAGCCTCTGCAGGTCTTCAGTCTGAGCCTGGCAATGCATACTTGATCTTGCTTACCCTGCAACTTCCAGTTTCTTGGACTGAGTAGTTACTGGAACTTTTGCATTTTTGACATGCAGAAAGCTACTAAGGAATATCAGCCTCTGATCCTGTAAGCCTAATACATTCCCTTGCATAATTTTTATATGTGAATATATTTCTATCAGTTCTGTTCCTCTACAAAACCAAACCAATAAAACCGCTAATGTATTTAAGATCTGTTGTTATTATTATCAACCATAACTTAAAATAAGTATAATTTTACTGACACATGTGTATTTTAAATGCTTGCTTAGATTATGTAATTAATCAGTTTATTTTGTATCCAAATGATCAACATTTTTGGAGCCTTTATAATTTCTTCCAACTTGAGATCCAATTTCTGATATTTTCCCCCATGCTTGGTTAGTTTCTTATTCTCAAATAACTGATAAGTTTGACATGCCCTATTTAAAATTATGCAGGGATTTCCATATTTTTCTAATGTGTGATACACTGCTAAAATATAAAAATGCCATGTCAAATGCTTTCCACAAATAGTGCTCTCTTGGTAGAAAAAAGATTTACCTTTAATGTTTTGAAATACAGTAACTCCAGAAGTCCTAACAAACAGTACATTAACATGGAAGAGACAATTTATAAAAAAGATTCTCACTAGAACAACAGAGAGTGCCTTTTCTGAAAGTAAATGAGTTGTTGGTGTCCTCCACATATCACAGAATTACTTTAACCAATAACAGTATGAAGGAATTAAACTTTTCAGCACTCCCACATTGTATAGAATTGCCTACATAAGAAAAATAAATCCATTAATTAAAAGCTAGGAGAATACATTTTCTCAAGCACAAATGAAACTTCTGGAAGCATCTTATTACTTTTGGTAAAAAAAAAAATCTCTCTAAATTTTTTTGACTTTTTAAGATTTCCTTTAGAGAAAACAAAACCTCTGCATACACACATACACACACACACACACACACCTGATAATTTGGGCATTGAAATTAGAGTAGAATCCCTAGATTGCATTTTTAGGATACAATTGTATGCCTAATTTATTATACAAACATACTAACCTTTAACAAATAGTAAGACACTAGATACAGGGTCATGTATACCTAAAGGTTTGGGAATATGTAAGTGTGAGGTGGATCAAACTCTGCAAGGCATTAAAGTGAAAAGCAGCAAAAATAAGTACTTTAGCAAATCTAAGCGAGACTAAGCTTTCTTTCTCACTTTTTACTTTGATTGTTCATTATTGTCATTTGTCTTCATTGTAGCTGACAAGAATGACAATAAATCTGAATTGTCATTATGCACACTTTCCATAAATTTTACAGTGTTTGCATTTACAAAGTCTGTTACACTGAAAGCTATGACAGAAAAAAGACTCATTTTAATAAATTGTACTTGAGAAGATAATACTACAAACATCAGTGTACACAGAATTTATTTTTAGATTTTGGTTCTGGAAATTTTTGCTCTTTGGTGGCAGTGAAATATGCTCAATATACTGATGTGTGTACTGAAATAACTCACATTCAAAATCTGCTAAGGACACATTTTGAATATTATTTAAGGTTATTGAAGAAATTTAATACCTCATTCGAATAAAAGAAATATAGAAAGACTAAAACCACCAACACATATCAATGCAGTACTTTAAAAATCAAAACTTAAGTTTTTGTTTGTTAATCTATCCTCATTTTTAGTCAGATTCTTTATAATCTGTTAGAACATTATTTGTATGGGGCTGGAGATATAGTTCAGTGCCATAAGCTCCTCCCTGGCAAGTGCAAATTTGTGAGTTCGATCCCGGGTACCACAAAAAAAAAAAAAAAAAAGTTTGCACTGTGAGCTGTAGGTCAACCACCAAAATTAGCTAATTTTTAACCAGGTAATTATACTCTGGAAGGTTTAAAACGATGCACAAATTTTGTGCCTATGAAAAGATGGCTATATGTCACGTAATATTTGCAGTACTTCTCCTAATTTTCGTGTGCATAGGGTACACTATCTCTAGTATATTTGTCACAGAAACTGCTATCATTTGAGAAGGTATTTTTAAATGTGTAAAACAAGGATTACAACATCAGGCAGGTAAAATGGTTGAATGATGACTGTCACAGGGAAGGACTAGGGAAAGACATGCAGCAGGAGTGGCCCATGCCCATGCAAAGAAGCAACTGCCATACAGTTTAGGACAATACCTGTGTGAAAATGCAAATGAAATACTAGTCCAGCTTACCCACATCTTCAGAGTTTTGAAGAGAAGCTAGATATTCTCATTTATATGATGTCAGTAAGTTTTTACATATTATCAATTAATAAATTTTTAAAGCCTTCCTGAACTAAACCAAATAAAATGTAGGAAAGATTAGTCTAGTGAGTTGCATTTTGTGTTTGTTGAAAACATAACTTAGCAGGAATTTTCAAAGCTTTCACAGCAACATATAATGGTCTATATAGGATATGTTGAACTTAAAATCATAGGTAGGATATGGCTATGTACATGCCACTGATCAATGTAACAGTAAGCAGTTAACTAAAAAGCAACATGAGCTGCTTAAGTATGAGTTCGGCACAATGTCAGTCAATGAAATTGAAAATGTAATTAGAAATCTACCAGTGAAGAAGCCCAGGCTCTGATGCATTCACTTTTGAATTCTACAAGAAATTTCAAGAACTAATGCCAGCAATGCTGAAACTCTGTAATGAAATTGAAATGGAAGTGACACTTGCAAAATCATTCCTGGAAGCAAGCATTACCCTGAAACCAAAACCAGAAGGACTCAACAAGAAAACAAAACTACAGACCAATCTCCCCAATGAAGATAGATGCGAAATCATTAATAAGATACTTGCAAACAGAATGCAGTAAATCATCAAGAATATTATATATCATGACCAAGTAGGATTCATTCCAGGAATACAAGGATATACAAATCAATAAATATAATACACCATATTAACACCATATTAACAGAACCAAAGTAAAAAATTACATGATAATTTCAGTAGATGTAGAAAAAAGCACTTGACAATGCCCAACACTCATTCAGTATAAAAACCGCTACAGAAAATTGGAATGGATGGTCTTTACCTCAATCTTATAACAGCTATCTATGACATATCAACAGCCAGCATCATACTAAATGGTCAAAAACAGAAAACTGTCATTCTAAAGTCAGCAATAAGGCAAGGTTGCCCACTACCATCACTCCTGTTCAATATAGTTTTGGAAACATTAGCTAGAACAATGAGACAAGAGAAATAAAAGAATAAGGATAGGAAAGGAAGAAGTTAAACTATCATTATTTATAAATGACATGATATCCTACACAGAAAAAAACTCCAAAAACTCCAAAAAGACTTCTAGATTTAATAACCCAATTCAGTAGTGTTGCTGGATACAAAATACACAGTCAAAAATCAATAGCATTTCTTACCCAAACAACAAACACACTGAGACAGAAATTAGGG
The DNA here is from genome assembly GCF_000276665.1 of Chinchilla lanigera. Classification (NCBI taxonomy): domain Eukaryota; kingdom Metazoa; phylum Chordata; class Mammalia; order Rodentia; family Chinchillidae; genus Chinchilla; species Chinchilla lanigera. Next base: position 18,710,656 of record NW_004955408.1, on the reverse strand, counting down.
AAACTACACCCTTTAAAACGGCACCTTCCCAAAATACTTAGGAATCAATCTGAGAAAGGAAGTAAAGGATCCATAACACTGAAAATCATAGCACTCTGAAAAAGGAAATCAAAGAGGATGCCAGAAAATGGAAAGATATCCCTTGCTCATGGAGAGAAAGAGCCAATATAGTAAAAATGGCCATACTACAAAATTGTTATACAAATTTAATGCAGCCCCAACAAAAATACCATTAACATACCTCACAAAACTAGAAAAAGCATTCCTCAAATTTATTTCGAACCAGAAGAAACCTAGACTACAAAAAAAGAAATTTCGGCAACAAAGGCAAGGCAAGGGGCATTGCAATTATGGACCTGAAATTATACTACAAAGCTACTATGACAAAACAATATGGTGCTGGATAAAAACTAACAAATGAAGAAAAAAAAAAAAAAAAAGACCTAAGGATCAGTGGAACAGATTTGAAGATGCAGAATCAACTCCAAACACATTAAATCACCTTAACTTTGACAAAGGGGCAGAACACATTTACTGGAAGAAACATAGCCTCTCTGATAAATGATGCCGGAAAAACTGGCTCTTCACATACTAAAGATTAAAACTAGACCTATCTCTATCACCATGCACATAGATAAATTAAAATGCGTAAAAGTCCTAAATATTAAAACAGAAACACTAAATCTTCTGGAAAAGAAAATAGGTGCAACTCTTGAAGATATAGGTGTAGGTAAAGACTTCATGAGCAGTACTTTGATCACACAGGAACTGATACAAGGAATCAATATCTGGGAGAGCTTTTGTGCAACAAAAGAAATCACCAGCAGGATGAAAAGACAATCCACAGAGTGGGAAAAAAATTTTAACCAGTTGCCTTTCAGAAAAAGGACTTGTATCTAGAACATGTAAATAACTGAAAAAAAAAATCAGAGCCCCAGATTTAAAGACTTAATCCAATAATGGGCATCTGAGATGAATACTCACTTCTTAGAGGAAGATGGCAAATAAATATATGAAAAAATATGATGACAAATAAATATACGAAAAAATGTTTAACATCACTGGTCATCTGAAAGATGCAAATTAAAACAATGCTGAGATTTCATCTCATTCCAGAAAGAATGGATATCATCAAGAAATCAACCAATAATAAAGTGGCATTCTGAGAAAAAGAAACCCTTCCCCATTGTTAATGGGAGTGTACAATGTGGCAATTACTGTGGAAATCAGTGTGGAGATTCTTTAAAAATCTAGGATTAGGGTGCCCATTTGACCAACCTATTCTGTTTCTAGCTATTTTCCTAGAAGAATTAAAAACATTACACCACAGGGATACATATGCACCCATGTTTATAGCAGTACAGTTTGTAATAGCTAAATCTTGGAAACAACCTAAATGTACACCAATTGAGGAAAGGATAAAGAAGGTATGGTCTTTTGATTTAATGGAGTACTACTTAGCCATAAAGAAGAATAAATTTGAGGGATTCCTAAGTAAATGGATGCAACCTGAGACCATACACTTGAGTGAAATAAACTGGACTCATGTACTTAAACATCACTTCATCTCATTGTTGCAAGAAACTGAGAGAGAAAATAAGTCTCTAAATGTACAATAGATATTGTGAAATGTGAAGAAATTTTTCAAAAAGAAAGAAGAACTAGGGTAGGACCAGGGGGAAAAGAGGAGAGGGAAAAATGAATTTAAGAAGGATAAAATGGAAACAAAGCTTTGTAAATAGGGAGGGGAAGAGGAGGTGAAGGGAGCAGATGGGATTGAGAAAAATAGAGAAATAAAAATATATCACGCACAGGTGTAATTTCCCTTTGATGAGTAAGATCTTTATGTATATCTAAAATGGACCAATATATATTAACATTTTTAAAAATAAGTTCAGAAAAACATGAACTTCGTATGAACAATACTAACAAAGGTGATCAGAGTCTGGCTAGAAAATATCTACATATCTTTCATCCTGCAATTTATTTTAGGTCTCCTCTTATGTATCATCATGGAATTACATTTCTATAAAAGTTTGTTCCCTCAGAAGAAAATTTTACAAGATAGTGAAAGTACTTTAAATTTTTTTCTAGATTAGTTTGAGTGTTGAAAGGAATTACATTTGTTAAAGTATTTGTTGTAGAAAAGTTTCTACTCACTTGAAAGTTTAAACCATGTTAACTTTAATAAGTTGCTTTTACTCATTTAGATAATTTAGATAATTAATTCACTAGAATTCTCTGATCCAGCTTTACTTCATTCAACATGTATAAAGATAAATATTTTTTTTCTTAATATTAGGATGACAGCTAATGGAATCCTTCTGCTTTTCAATAAGTACTAGCAAAATATAGTAATCTTAGAAATAATTTTAAAGTGCAATGGTTTATGATACATTTTTATCACACATAGTATTTTTACATGCTCTATCCATTTGATAAAATGATGTAAAGGAAACATTTATCCCCAAGATTTATTTGAGCATAACTGCAGGTGGAATGAGGAGCCGTAGTACAATACACTCCACTGCCTACTTCATGGTCCTGAATCCCCGGTGCTGCAGATCCCGTTCTGTTTCACTTCCCTTTGCTTTCCTGGTTGAGGTTTGCGCTCCTGTGAGTTCCCAGATTAGATTTCCAGAGTAGCAGCAGAGTATGCGGTGTCCTGAACAATGCTCTGCACTTCCAGAGAAACTTCCAGGGATCCTTTTCTTAATTTATGTATGCATATCTGGCATCCACATAGCTATTAAACTCTAACATCCATTCCTTCCAGGTTGGTGGCATAGATTTTACACTCCCATTCTCTGAGGCTGTTCACCATGCCAAGGATCCCAGGAAATCAGATACAGAGGCTTCCTGTCACTTGAGTCAGAGCACATTAAATCATTGGTATTTATCAAAATGAAAAAGCTCTTATAGTTTAATAAATCTTTTCTTTTTTATTTTTCAATAAATATTCTCAAATGTACACATGATTTCAATAAAGTTGTACTAAATTAATTTTTATTATTTTTTATTTTAAAAATAAACGGAAAACAAAAAAACAGACAACCTTTTACAAAATAGCAAAAGAACAGTACAGACAATACAGCATTACAAACAAAGTGGTAGGAAATTAACAGTGCTTGTTTTATTACATATTGATATCTTCAAAGTAGTTTCTCATGAAAACAAATAGACATGCAGTATTGATCAATCAAGGACTCATTGACAGTTTCAGCAAAGAAATAGAAGACAGTAGAACAACTATGTTAACTATCCTGTATATACATACATACAAAATTTCTCCTTCTTTCCCTTCTCTTTTCCCCCATCCCAATTGCCCTTTACCCTTGAGTGTTTTTCTATCATTTCACAATGTCTATCATATCTCCTAGTTTAAATTGACTCTTTTAGGTTTTATACTAGTGAGACAATGTGGTGCTTGCACATGAATGTCTGATTTATTTCACTTACGAGTGTGGTCTCTAGTTGTGAACATTTACGTATAAAAACCTCGAGTTTATCTTTCTTTACAGCTGAGTAATATTCCATTATATAAAAGTACCACAATTTTCTTATCCAGTCCTCGGTGGATGGACATTTGAGGTGCTTCCACAATTTAGTAATTACAAATTGTGCTGCTGTGAACATAGGTGCACATATATTGCTTAATTTTTAAATAATTTTACTTTCAACTGCTACATTGACTCATTGAGTGACCATAGTGGAAAAATGTAATTTAACAGATTGAATTTATTTTCCTGTGGGGAAGCTGAAAGAACTACAATAGAAGGACAAGAAGTTATATTTTTTGGAACAAAGGGTATATTTGATAATGACGGGATTATTATTATTTTTTTTTTTTGGTTTTTCTCTGGTACCGGGAACCGAACTCATGACCTTGCACTTGCCAGGCAGGTGCTTTTGCCGCTGAGCTAAATCCCCAGGCCCTAATGACGGGATTATTATCTGAAATGGAAAAAATACAATTCTTCCAGTAACATTCTTGTGTCAATGCTACTGGGAGTAGAAGAGGGCATAAAGACAGAGTGGTGTATCCATTACACTCATCTATCTATCTACCTATCTATCTGTCTATCTATCTATTCATCATCTATCCTACAAAGGACTATTCACAGGTTATAGGGCAGTAATACTACCACTCACTGTGGACAGGTACCAGTTGGTTGCTGTTTAATCTCCTATAATTTTCAAATCAATGCTTTTGAAAATAATGTAATTTCTAGAAAACTCATAACATTCATCAATGTCATAATCAAGTCAAATTGCCATAAATGTTTCTGAATGGCCATTCTTAGTGAATTTGTGCATTTCATGGCAGGTAAGCTATAAATAGCTCTCAGATTGAGAGCAGTTAGTAGAACATGTTAGAAAAGGGAATATGAATTCCCAAGAAAATGCAAATTCTACCAGTGAAGACTAAATATTCCAAACTGCGTTCAAAACAATTAAATAATATTACCTTGTTTTGAAAAGGAGTAAACTTCCTACCACTGGAAGGATAAATTTTATTCACAGATGCAAAGACCTCATCACAATAAATTAGTCCGGTTTTGTGCTGCTCACCGAAATAGGATTTCAGAACGTGGTTGCTCGGCTTTCATCTGGTTTGTAGATGAGCACATGATCCCGGAGAGGGTAAAATAGTTTTCTGAATTTGAATCCAGAGTTTTGGTAATTCATCAGACCCCCTGGGAGCTTTTCCATTCTTCACTTCACTGACTGCTGACTAGGAGAACAGTCACCCATAAGCTGATTACTGTGCTCTCATTGTGCTGAAACAGTGCTGCCCGCTTCTACCCAGCACCTCCACGCTTTTCTGCCACAGGAAGACAAATAAGTGAATGATTGGCATTCACAAGAAATCATGTTTCTGAAAAAATCGGTTTTGGGTTTTCAAACTAAGTCAATGCTAATCAAGGCTTATTGAAAGTCAAATTCTAAAAAAGTAAATTATTAAGTATTTTTCTTCTCAGAGCATGAATCTCCATGGTCCAAGTAATTACTCTAAATCAATGAGGACTTTTTTTTTAAATGTCACATATATTCTTGAATTAAAAATAAATTCAGGACAGAGATCTTTCAAAATACATTTAGCTTTGATCACAAATTATCTGATTACTGGAAAAGGATAAGACATATTTAAAATTTTTTTTAAAAATGTGTTTAAAATATTCTCAAGGTTGTGGTAATGAATTATTTCTTGTACTTGTTAAAAAGAGAGTACTATTCTTACATTAATTACTAAAATATTATCATCAGTAAAGAAGTTTTAAGATATCAATCTTGACATTTTAAAGTATTATCAGTAACAGAATTACTGACCTAAATAAGTTGTAGGATTAACCGTTGTATTGGTTCATTCATTATAATGCAGTGCAAGGAAGCAGAGGTAGGAAAAACAACAGCCTCTAAAACTTTAACCAAGGGAAACACAGACCTGAGCAGGAAATATTTAAATCACCAGTGGGGTTCCTTTAAAAATAACAATAATTGTTAGCATTGGCCAGGGATTTAGCTGGTGGTAGAGTTCTTGCTTGGTGTGTAAGCACCAATCTTCAGCACCAAAATTTTTTTCTGAATATATGTATGAGCAGAATCAAATATGAGTACAACTAATATTGAACATTAGGACAAACAGTATATTTTTCATTTGTAAGGGGTTTTCAAACGTAAGGGGATTCTAGTGAGCATATACAATAGGACTTAGAGATCATGCTACTCTTTGGAAAGGATAAACCTTTCAAAAATTCATTGTCTGTGAAAGTGACATTGTCACTGCTACATTGTTTATTAAATAAAAGGTCAAAGCTCATAGGGATGCATAAAACTGAATGAAGCAAATCACACTAAAGCAGGTATCCATTAGAAGTCAGAAATTCTATTTTTTGGTAAATTCCATATAAACTTTGGAAGAACACAGCTGATGATAGGGAGCCCAAATTCTCAGCTTCTTGTGAAACTTTTCTTAATTCTACAGTTCTTCCAATGAGACTGAGATTGATTTTCTTCTTCCTGTTAACATTTATTGAGCTCTTCCTGACTGGCAGGGCTTGCGATGGATTTCTTGTGGGAATGGAGATAGAACTTTTCTGCTCTAGAAGCCCTCTGCCCCATGGATCAAATTATCTGGCTGGCTTCGCTGCACAGGTAAACTCAGAGGTTTTCCTTACTCTAAAAAGAGTTAAATGAAAAATAAACCTACTTCCCACTCTTCAAAGTCAGAAAGAGTCAAACATATTTGCTTGAACTCATCGTGACAGATGTACAGAATATCAGATTGCATGAGACTGATTGAAAACTATGATGAATATTTACTTTTTAAAACTAATTATTCCATAAAAGACACATTGTTATTAATCTTCCCCAAAATCTACCCCCTCATATCAAACACACTTATCCTATCATTCTTGTTACGCTCTTAAGCAATTCTGGAAGTCTTTACTTGTGCTGTTACACCTGTCCTGATGTCCTGAATCAAACAGGATGTGTACTTCTCATTGTCATTTTTATTTTGGAGGAGAGCCAAAAATGACACAGTGTTAGATCTGGTGAATAAGGTATATAAACACCTTAATTGTTCTTATTTGACAGAAATTGCTGTACATATTTGATATACAAAGAATGATAAAAAAATCTTCAATATTGAAGTAAAGAAATTACAATAAAAGATACTTTGACATAAATCCCATTAAAAATACCCAAAATATATGCCCTTGCTTTAGGCACACAGTAGGCATTGTGTCTTTTATTGTAAGAAGATTTGTTTTTAAACTTAAACATTTGTGATACTTTTCAATCCCCTGTTCTAGGTGAAAGGGGGATTATTTTTACTGTACCAAAGTTAGAAAACCAAGTATGTAAATATAGTTAAGAATAATATTGGGAGTTTGCATGCTTTCTAATGGTATTTTCTTTGCTCAAATATATTTGTCTTCTTCCATATAGATAATTTATACAGCATATTAAATACTCTGAAATTCTCTAAATAATTTTTTGTTCAAAATTTTATCTTATTTTTTTCAGAGATAGTCTCTAGCCATATTTAATAAAGTGTGATTTAGAAAATATAGGATATGGTTAAGGATTTTATTTTAAGTGAAATTCAGCTCATAAAGAGGTCACAGAAATGATCACAATCACAAAAAAATTTGTAAATTTGTGACGGAATTGCAATAAAAAGACAAAATGTATAATCTGTTATAGTTATTTGTCTGAAGCACACAGTTCACTTGCCCATTTAAACCTAAATATGCTAGCTATTTAACCCTTCATTGGAGTAATATGAACAAATGTGCAAAAACTCTACTGGTTGCGGTAAACTTTCACTTCTTTCAATTTTTCAAAAGAATTCTGATTTACTGAGTGGCTCTCTGCCCCCAAATCAATCAGATGTTTTGTGAGGGAATTGAAGACTCCAGTAAAAATGGCCTAAAAACTATTCCACTAACTTGACATCCCACACCCATAATCAATAACATACAGGAGTTCAACCTCAGAAAAAAAGGTTAGAAACTTCAAGGAAGGATCCACATGCAAAATGGTGACTGTTCATTTATCAGTGATGCTGAGTTTCTAGAAAGCTCAAGGGTCACAGAATTAAAAATTATAATTAATTTGCCTTTTCAGAACATCAGGAAATTTCCAGAATATTTTAGATACTTTCAATGACTATGTAAAACTTCTGTTGAATTTGGAGATATGCTATTACAATTACTGTATGCATTTTAAGAAAATATACTAAAGAAGAAAGAGACCCTTCCTTTTTAATTTAAAAATTAAAAAAAATAACAAAACAACAATGAAGATGAAATCAAAACAACAAAAAAACAACAAAAATGATACATGACCTCAAAACAAAATGATAGAAATTTACAATGGTTGCTATATCACATACTGTTATCTTCAAAGAAGTTGCTCAGTCCACCAGACATATAAAAGCAATTGAAAAATTATTTTGAAGTAGAATTCTTGCCTAGTTTAAAATTACACAAAACAGGGCAAATAATATTATTTGCTGTTATAATGTACATATAGTTAACATAAAAGTCCAAATTTATTCCTAAATATAGTAGCGTAGTAGTCAGTTATGTTAGAAACTACAGTAAAATAAATATCTTTTATCTCAGTGTAATTAAATCACTGTTACTTGGGTAAGGTCTGCTAACTGATTAATGTTATGCAATTCATTTCTCAAATGGCCAGAGCCAATTGATTTTTTTAGAAAAATAATTATTACACTTTATTACGGAGATTTAAAGTACAGAATGAACAAAACCCAGTAAGATCCATGTGCTGTGACTTACCCTGATACCACTGTCATTGAGATCTGAAAAATGAGAAGGAACCAAAAAGGAGAGTAACAATGGACCCATTGATCTGTGAGTCTGCTTTTTTTTTTTTTTTTTCTTTTTTTATCAACACCATGTTTTGACTATGGTAGTTTTGTGGTATACTTTGAGTTCTGCTAATATATAGCTGTACATCTGTTCATGAACATTTCTGTTTGTGAACAATTTCATTTGCAAACACAAGTGTTTGGCAACATTCTGTTTCTGTTTGTGAAGTCTGCGTCTAGTCAAGAACACAACCTAGGCCATCTCTCTTGCATGAACAGGAGAGTGGCCACCTTTTCCAGAATCATGGAATGAATTAAGTTTGTGAACCAAGTGACTAATGTATAATGTCTCCATTCTTTTAGCTTAGAATTGTGTCTTAGTTACTCTTCTTGTTGTTAAGACTAAATACCCAACACCCAAAGTTGAAGGAGGAAAGGTTTATTTAGGTCATGGTTTGTAGAAGTTTCACTTCATACTTGGCTGGTTCTGAGACAGGGTAGCATGGCGTAGGGGCATTGCAGAGGAGAAAGGCAGAAGGCAGCAAGCAGGAAGTGATGAATGAAAATAGCAGCTTCTTTCTGTCTCTTTATATTCTATCTAAGCTACCCGCCCTTGGGGTGAGTAGCACTCACACCCAGAACTATGCCAAAACAATCGTGGACTACTTTAATAATCACACAGACTTAACCCCAGCATGACACACTCTAGATCCAGCCATCTATAAAAAAAGCCTGACCTATGACAGTGCAAGGCTCTGGGTAGACATCTAGACATAAGCTATAGCAGCTTGGTTGGTTTATTTGGGATCTTTTGTATTTCCATAGAAATTTTAAAGATTGTTTTTCCATTTTTCTGATGAACAACACTGGTACTTTGTTGCTGATTTCATGAAACCTTTGGATTGCTTTGAGAAATATGAAGTTTTGCAATATTAATTCTTCTAAATCATGAACATGGGACATTTTTTCCTCTTACTTGTATCTCTGTAATTTATTCTCAAATATAGTGTTCTATAGAGATTGTCTACCTCATTGATTAAATTCATTTACTTATTTCATTCATTTATATATTTTTCAATTTATTTATTCTAATTTTTATAGGTGGGATTATTCCCTTGATTTCTGAGAATGTACTATTACCAGATAAAAATACTATTTATTTTTATTTGTTGATTTTCTATTTTTCTACTTTACTAAATTTGCTTCCGAATTTCAATAAATTTTGGAAGGAGTCTTCAGGGTTATTTACATACCAGATAATGTTCTTTCAAAACAAAAATAGTTTGACTACCTTTCTGACTTGGATACCTTCTCTTTCTTTTCCACATTTGCTTCTCCCATCTTTACCAGTTACGAATATCAACTAGAGAGAAATAAAGACTTAGACATTAAACCTCAAACTATGAAACTAGTAAAGGAAAACCGAAGGCAAATGCTTCAAGACATTTTCTTGAGCAATAAATATTTTGCATAGGATCCTAAATGCACAAGCAACAAAAACAAAAACTAAGAAATGCAGCTACATCAAACTAAAAAAACTTTACAGCAGAAAGAACAATCAGCAAGGCCAAAGGACATGCCACAGAATGAGTGACAATATTTGCAAATCATTCACTGGACAAAGGACTAGTATTCAGGATATATGAATAACAAAACTGAATATCAAATAATAAAAGCAGACTACTGATCTTACTTGACATTTCTCAAAAGAGACATACAAATGGCCCACACTTATATAAATAAAGTGTTTGGTATCATTAGGAAAATTAAAATTACCTGAAATTAGGTACTGCCTCATCCCAGTTAAAATGACTATTATTTATTAAATAAATGCAAAATGTTGGTGAGGATTGATGGTCAGAATGTGAAATCATATAGGAATTACAAAGAGTAGTATGGAGAATCCTCAAAAAACTAAAAACAGAACTATCAAATAATAGAGCAATCTAAGTGCTGGGTATCTATTCAAAATGAATTAACTCAATAAGTCAAAGAGATGTGTGCTTCTCCAAGTATACTACAGTCCTACTCAAAATAGCCATGGTATAAAAATATCCTAAGTGCCCATCAATCGATTAAAAAACAAACTGTGACACATAGACAGTGGAAATCGGAAAGACCTATGAATATGCTTGCAATGGTGTCCTTGGGACAACATGTATAAATCTAGAGGGCATTGTATTAAGCAAAATAAGTCAGGAACGGGAAGATAAAATAACCCAAGTAATCTTATTCAGAAATAGAAACTAATGAAGTTGATATCATAGGAGTGCAGAGTGGAGTAGTGGTTACCAGAGATTGGTGGAATAGAGGGGCAGCAGGGAGACAGGAAAGTCAATAAATAGACACAATGATAGTGTTTGATAGGAGGAATGATTTCTGGGCTTCTATGGCAAAGAGGAGTGAACAGAATTCACAGTATGGGGTTATATATTTGAAAATTGGACCAAAGACTGAATGTATTCACAACAGTAAATTAATAAAAGTCAAAATTGATGGAAATGTGGGTTTTAGTTTACCCCACCTGGTTTCGCTATATAGCTACCTCAGATAAGTGTTGGTCACTATCGAAAATACATGTACACGTGAGCCAAAAGATCACACTGTACCCCATGAATGTGTGTAAAGAGTAAGCACTAAACCATATTTATTCATTTAAAAATTAAAAGTATAACAATTGAGTAAAAGAAAGGTAATTCCACATATTTTATTAGGTCAAATAACAAATAAAAAGAAAAAAAGGGGCATCTACTATGAGAATAAAACCAGGGAAAGACCGTGCAATAGTAGTTAAGGAGGTCAGAGTGTAAAGAGAATGGAAGATTGGCATGAAATGCTGTAGATAAATGAAATGTAAATGGGGTGATTGAATTAGGCTTCTGGTGAGGGAAGGTGCCCTTGATACAAGTTTTACAGTGAGTTAACTGAGAAAAGTAATGTATGTAAGTTCAAAGAAGTAGGAGTGCACTAATTCCTTCAAGGAGTTCTGCTCTAAAACAAACGTAAGTGACGTGATAGATGATAAAGACAGCAGTCACAAGAAGGTGCAGAAAATAAGGGCATGACTGTATGAGAATAAGAAAGATCTGATAGAGAATATGGGAACTGGACATGGGGATTTAGCTCAGCGGCACAGCACCTGCCTAGCAAGCGTGACGTCGTGAGTTCAATTCCCGGTACCGGAAAAAGAAACAAACAAACAAAAAAGAGAATGTGGGAATATATATTTCCAAAAGTTAAAGAAGTAACAATCTTTACAAGATGGTAGTGACAGTGAACTCTACCTAACATTAAAGGAATCAGGTGGGGTTAATGATTCAGGAAAAAGATAAACTAGAAATAAGATGCAGGGTTAAACTTGTAAAGTTATATACAAAATCAGTTAATAGAGCAATCAAACTGTCTCTTTGGGATCATTTTTCCCTACTGGGCAGAATTAATTTGTATTTTTTTTCTATGAAAATAATTTATAATTATTTAAATTTCTACCTGTTAACATCTCAGTTTATATGTTTGGAGATATAATTGAAGTAAATAGTAAGTCAAACAAAATTTATTTTTAAATGTACCAAAGGCAATTTCAATTGATGGATGGAAGTGAGGTTGAATGATGAATTCACGTGTGAAAAAACAAGTATTGCAATGTGTTAACTGGATAATCTTGATTGGAGACAGTGATTTCCTGTAAATTCCTTTAATTTATAATATTGTTATAAATTTTAAATAAAAATTTGGGGGGAAACTGCAAGGAATATATCACACTGTGTCTCTGGTGTGTGAAACTGACCTGTAAATAGGGATCAACATGTATAATAGATACTGGGAAATAGGAAGAAAATGTTCTCATGAGAAGGGGCACAGGAGAAGGGGAGAGGGAAGGTAAGAAGGGACAAAAAAAAGAAAAGCAGTAAAAAGTGGAGACAAAGCTATTATAGATAAGTAGGGGAAGTAGGGTCAAAGGGAGCACAGGGAATGGATACAAAGAAGAAGCAAAGCATATCAGGTACAGTACAATTTCCCACCAGGAAAGTGATCACTATGTATACCTAAATGATATCATTAAAAAAAATGAACTCCCCCCCCAATTTCAAGGAACATAATGAAAATGCCAAGGATTAGGTGAATCTTAGAACTGTTAGAAAATAGTCCAGTGTCACTTTTGGGAGGTAAAAAATCACCTTATTGCTTTATTTCCAAGTTTGGATAATTTTTCTTAATAGAGAAAACTGGTGATAGAGGACAGAGGGTAGGATTTGGGACTAGTGGCCTAGGTTTGGGTAGGCTATAGCAGAAAGGATCTTGTGCATAAGTAAAAGAGTTTCTCTTAGCCAGGACCAAGGTTCATTCAAATTGAGATGTGAGAAAAGAAGAGTTTTCATTAGCCTGAAAGGTGGGAGAGAATGGGTATTTTCCACTGTGTTCAACGGTTCAAGGTAGTGGGTAATATTAACCAAAGTTATTATTTTTTCAGATGAATGTGATCCACAGAAAAATGTCCTCAGTCATTGTCCACAGTCCCTTGTCTATGAGCATATTACTGATAAAAAATAAAACAAGTATACCTAAACTAAAGCCAAAGACATGCCTAAGTGGAGTGACCCATCTCCGTTTCAGTTATGCAATCTGTGTTTAGAAAGAGTTTCTCTGCTTTGTAAAATTAAATAGGAGCAGTTTTTCTACTTAAGGACATATATTTTGAGCAGGTCTTACATTTGATTAATAATGCTGATTTTTCTTGCCCATTAGTAATGATGGGAGGACATTAATAAGCTTTTTTAGTGAACAAAGTGCAAATAATTACATACTGTTCTGGAGATGCAATATCCAACACAAGAACTGAGCTCTCTTGTAATTGAAGTTACTCATATAAACCCTTAAAATTTAGTCCACAAAAGTAGGAAATATCCATAATGAAATTTCCTACAGAGTTCTCAGAGTGTAGTTCCTGAAACTTTGCATTTCAAGTGACTTTCTTTTCAAAGCTCTGATTAGCCTTTAATTTAAACCTGAAGAAGTATAACTTGTTGCACATTTACCTAAAAATCAGCCTATTTTCTACATACATTCAAACTTTCTATTCTTGATTGAATGCATTTAACTGCTTGCTATTTAGTTCAAAAATCACCTCGTGTAAATTTAATGAAAAACTAATTATGGTTTTCCACCCAACAGTGTACTTAGGCAAATAACAATTGTATTGGTCTTTCTTCTTTTGCTGTTTCTCTGAAAAATTGTGTTCCTCAAATGAATAATTACCTATAGAATAATTAAATCTTGCTGATATGATCTACTCATCCCCTTTGTACACAGAAACATCAGAGTGTGTCTTCTTGGAAATCTATCTCCGTCATGTTGGATAAGCGTACTGTCTATCAGGCAACTGGCATCGATCCCTACTCAATTACCCAACAACACAGAACTATATTAAAAGACAAATAAGGTTTAATTTTAATCACTGACAGGCTCTGAGTCCATGTTCTATTATAGATTAAAAGAACCAATTATTTTGAAAAATAAAGCTGTAATGAAAAAAATCTTCTGAATACATGCACCACATGGCTCTGTGCCATCTGAGTTACATGCCGGAGAATTTTGTGAACCATTTAGGCTGTCACATACATGGACATTGTTTTTCTTTGGGAACAAATTTCTTGAAAATTCTGTGAAATTATTACAAGATTGCAGTTGTTTGCATTTCTAACTGTGACGTAGGAATCACTTGGTATTGAGACAACAGACACAGTGTCCAGAGGGATTCGGGCTGGAATGCCAGCAGGGACTTCCTCTGGGAAGGTCTTAGGGGAAGTGGAGAACATCATGTCACAGAGACAAAAAAAAGGAAGAAAAAGGCAGCACATCTAGGTAAAATTTCCCATTTAAAGGTTTGAGGGCCTCTTGTCAATGGTTACAACTAAGTGCATGTGAGTACACTTGAACTCTCAATGGATCAAGGGCCTCTTTGAATCCCCAAAGCCCAACACTGCTAACTCTCCCTGTCCTGGAGCACAAAAGTGTGACACTCTAGGCTATGACAGTCTTACAAGCAGAGACTTTTGGCTTTTCCACATACACAGGGTATCTGCAATGTAACACAGTACCACAGTAGGGACTTTGCCCAGTGAGAATATGAGGGCAGACTTTCTCTGGTATCCTAAAGTGAGATAAAATCCGGAGTAATAATCATATGCTTAGTGAGATTTACTTGATAAGGAAGAGAAAGATCAATATTTGACAATTCAAGAACTATATATATATATTCCTTATACATGTGTATGTGAATAAAGTATGTATGAATGTGTGGGTATATATGTTAAACACATGATATATATAGGAAGGATACATTAGAAGATCACAATGTAATATGTGGAGATACACACACACACACACACGCACACACACGCACACCCCTCCTCAGTGACTTCTTGTTTTATTCCCATTTTTGGGTTTAATTTTGTAAACTCCTTTTCAATGTACTGTAAATGACAGCAGAAAATGCATCTATTTAGGGTATATGATTCAGGAAGTTCACACTAGTTAATAGGTGGCCATAATCAAGGAAATCAACATCTCCAACATCTCCTATTTCCTCGGGGCCCTGGTGATGACCCTTTCCAAAGGCTTCTCCCTTCTTCACCTCATTCTCACACAAATAAGAATCAGCGATTACAGACTTGCTAGAACTGTGGTAGACTAGACTGAATTGATAGCATTTTGGCCAATGTAACCATGTATTATGTGGCCTCATTTTTCTAGGCTTCTAGCACTCAGCACAACTGTGCTGAGATTTGCCAGGGTTTGGATGTAGAATGTCTCTCAAAGGCACATGTTTGAAAGGTGTGGCCCCTAATTTGGTGCTTTGGGGAAGTGGGGAAACTTTAAGAGCTGTAGCCTCACGAGAACCAACCTTGAAGGAAACAGAGGAACCTAGCACCTCTTCATCTTCTCTATTTGTTCTCCAGTCTATAAGGGGAGCTGTTATGTTTTACTGTCTCACTTTTGCCACAGTGCTCTGCCTTGCTTAACACAGGCCCAAAACAAAATAGAGAATCAATCTTGTATAGAAACCTCCAAAACTGAACCAAAATGAAACTTTTCTCTTCCCAGGTTGATCTCATGGGCATGGGGCACTGATAAACACGAGATTATATCTCTCTTGCTGTGTGCCTTGATATTGACATCCATCACATATCCTTCTGGTGTTCTATTCTAACTACATTTAGATCACCCATTCATCTACTAGGGCACATTTGGACCATTTTAATTCCTTCAAATAAATTACAAATAATACTTGTGTGCTAGTGTTATACCAAGAGACACTTCTATTTGTTAAAAAAGTATGGCTGCTCTGTCTCATACATGATTTAGACATACTTTTAAAGAAACAGTTAAATTGCTTGGTAATGTATTTTTACCATTTCCATTTTGACCAGTAATATGTGAGATGACTACTTGCCTCATCTTCTTGCCATCATTAAGTATGATTATTCCACCTAAATTTTAGACTTTCCAATAATGCTTTTAGGAACATAGTGTTTTTCATTCTGTTTTAATTTATATTTGTCTAATGGCCAATGTTAAGCATCATTACAGAGTTTACTTCCCATTAATAGATTTTTAATGGTGAAGTGTGTGTTCAAATATTGGTCTGTTAAAAATGGGTTTCTCTTTACTGTTGAGTATTGGGAAAGATCTCTTAATACTTATAGATACAAACACAAATTTGTTCTTGTCTTTTATTTCTGCTTTTCTTAAAGAATAGTCTCAAACATTTTAAAATTAAATGCATTAAAAGAAAAAATGTTCCTTAGAAAATGCTTTCCTTCATTTAATAAAAAAAATCTTTGCCTATACAAAGGTCAGAAATTTCCTCCATTTTTCTCTAAACATTTCATATTTTTATGTCTTGTATTGAAATTTATATTTTGTATATAATATTGAACTCCTGTATACGTACACACACACACACATGCAATTATCTCAAAATATCTATTGAGAACATATCCTTTCTGCACTCAAACTCCTCTGCATATCTGTCTTCATAAATAAGGACTTATTTCTGAACTTTCTACTCTCTTCTACTAAATTATGTGCCTGTCCTGTTACCAACACAGTATTTATTAATAAATCTTTCAAATAATGGAAAGTGAATCTTTAAATATTGTTCATCTTTTACAAAGCTATTCTGTGTAACTTTTCTGTATCACCATATGAATGTTAGAAATAGCAAGCCAATTTTTAGAATAAGACTAAAGGATGTTGATTGAGGTTTTAATGAATTTATTATTTAAATTAACTGAATTTTTAAAAAATACTTAGGATTTTTTATAAGTTAACATAGTTTTTATTCTATTTATTTAATTACTCTGTAATGTCTCTCAGAAATACTTGCAAGCTTTGGCACATAAGTCTTACCTTTTGTAATATTAATCGTTATTTCCTGTTTTTGTCCTCCAAAATGGTATTCTAACTATAATTTTCAAACACTGCTTGTTATCATATAGAATTACATGTAAATTTGTTTATTTTGGGGTTTCTGTTTTAGTGAATTGTTTAACTTCTTTAGCTCTAGTAGATATTTATAAGTTCCATAAGATTTTAGGCTTATATGACAATATATTTTGTGAATGAGGTAATTTGTTTCTCAGTTTCTAATACAGATGCCTTTCTTTTCTTCCGAACTTATGACATTGTCTAGAACTTTCTCTACAATGTTAAAAAAGTAATGAGGAATGAGTTGTGTACAGTGCTGAGACCTTATATGAAAAGCTTCCAATGAGTTATCATTAAAAATCGTGTTATCTGTACTGTTTTCACAATTGCCTTTTATCAGAATGAGAAAATGTCCTTGTACTTCTTGATTGTTGAGACTTTTTCTTGGTAATTAATAAAATAATTCTTTAAGGCATTTTCAGCATCTAATGAAGTGACCATTATTTTTTCTTTTTAAATCTATTTTTATGACAAAGTACATTCTTCTATTTATTGCAGCAGAATACATTTTTAAAACAGTTAGATTTTAAAAAT
This sequence comes from Chinchilla lanigera, assembly GCF_000276665.1. NCBI lineage: Eukaryota > Metazoa > Chordata > Mammalia > Rodentia > Chinchillidae > Chinchilla > Chinchilla lanigera. Next base: position 18,693,288 of record NW_004955408.1, on the reverse strand, counting down.
ACTGTGCAAAGACCCCTCCTATACTTTTTACTTAGTGTTTCTTATTATTAATTATACCTTAAATTACTATGATATATGTGCTACCTTTAGAGAAGTAAATTGATGCATTTGTATTACTAACTAAAACCCGTGATTGATTCAATTCCCTTAGAGGTTTAATTTTATATGTTTTCTGCTTCAGGATCCATTCTGGGGTATCCATCAGATTTACTTGTGCTATCTAAGGCTCCTTCTGGCTGTGACAGTGTTTCAGATCTGCCTTATTTTCAGTCAGTTTGACAGTTTTGGAGAACTAGTCAGGCTTTCACAGCATGAACCCCACTGGAATCCTTCTGTACTTGTCCTCATGATTAGATTAGAGCCAATGATTAGCGTGTGATCACTGATGTACAGTGCCATTTTCATCACACTGTTTTAATGGTAAGTACTACCCATGTGGTATGTCACTGTAGATACCAACCTTGATCACCTAGAGCAGGTATTTGTCAGATTTCTTTACTTTTTTTCCTTTCTCCCTCTCCTTTTCTATTTCTCCTTTTTTCCTTTTTCCTGTTTTTTGGAGGGGAGTAAATATATATAGTACATTGTTAAGGAAAAAGCAATGAATAGCTCTTAATATTAAGCAGAATTAATCTTCCCACAGACACACTAACTGGCCATTGTGGATTATGCTTTTATATGATGTTGATGGCCTTTGCTAACATTTTAAGACTTTTTTCACCTTTGTTCATGAGATATTGGTTCATCATTTTCTTTTCTTATAATGATATTATTTTGCATGTATAGTAATGCTGATCTTACAGAGTGGGTTGAAAAATTTCCTTGATACACATACACCTCTCTATTATATTTTTTTTTTATTTTAAAGGGAAAAAAATTAAAAATAAAAAGAGCTTCAAAACAGGTTAGTAGGAGAGTTATGAGAATTAACACATTGTATATTGTTTTCTTCATAGTAGTTATTCAGAGTATAGGATATAGGCATGATATCTTGCACAAACAATATTAGCAGAAATCTTTCTTTTCAGTGAACTAAGAGAAACTTGCTGTACAATGATCTTAAGTATGTTGTATATAAATATATGTTTCTATTTTTCCCTTATTTCCTTTCTACTTTCCTCCATTATAGTTTGTCTTTCCTTTTCGACAGTTTCTTCCCAATTCACAATATACACTGTACATTATGGATCTTATTTATTCATTCTATTTCTTACACTAGTGAGACAATAAGGGTCTGATTTATTTCACTTATGAGTATGGTCTCGAGTTGCATCCATTTACATATAAATGTCTTCAATTTGTTCTTCTTAATGGCTGATTAGTTCTCCATTATAGAAAAAAATAGTCTTTTCATCCATTCCTTGGTTGATGTGCATTTGAGTTGTTTCCAAGATTTGACTATAACAAATTGTGCTGTTATAAACATGAGTGCATATATATCGCTGTGGTCTGATGTTTTTAACTCTTCTGGGAAGATACACAAAAGGGAAATGGCTGGGTTGAATGGGACCTCTAATGCTAGGTTTGAAAGGAATCTCCACAATGATTTCCACAGTGGTTGCACCAGTCTACCTTCCCACCAACAGTGGAGAAGTGTTCCTTTCTCCTCACTGCCCCACCAGCATTTGTTATTCACTGATGTCTTGATGACAGCCATTCTTTCTGGGGTGAAATGGAATCTCAGGCTTGTTTTAATTTGCATCTCTTGAAAAACCACTGATGTTGAACATCTTTTCAGGTATTTATTTGCCATTTGTATTTATTCATCTGAGAATTGTGTATTTGTTTCAGATGCCCAGTTTTGGACTGAGTCTTTGAATTTGGGGGTTCTGATATTTTCCATTTTTTATATCTTTGAGTTCTAATTTCTTTGTCTGAGGGACACCTGGTTATAATTTTTTTTCCTAATCTGTGTGATATGTTTTCACTCTGTCAGTGATTTCTTTTAATGTGCAAAAACTTTTTAATAAGATGAGATGCTATTTGTTGATTCTTTGTAATATTTCCCTTGCAGTCTGGGTTGCATTTATGAAGTTTCTTTCTACGCCTACATATTGGAGATTTCTACCTAATTTCTCTCCCAATAAACTTAGTTTTTCTATTTTAATATTGAGATATTTGATCCATATTGACATTGGTTTAGTGCACAGTGATAGACATGGGCCTAGTTTTAGTCTTCAGCATGTGTAGAGCCAGTTTTTCTAGCATCATTTATTAAGGAGACTATCATCTTTCCAGTGAACAAGGTTGCCTGCTTTGGCAAGATAAGGTGGCAGTGTGTTTGGGGTTTTATCTGCATCTTCTATTCTGTCTCACTGATCCTTAGGCCTGGATTTTCTTTTTTTTTTTTTTTTTTTTTCCAATACCTTGCTGATTTTATTACAGTAGCTTTGTAGTATAAATTCAGGACTGGAATTGAGATACCTCCTAACTTGCCTTTGTTGCCCAGAATTGCTTTTGCTATTCTAGGTCTCTTCTGGTCTCAAATGAATTTTAGGAGTACTTTTTCTAGATCTGTGAGGTATGTTAATGGTATTTTGATTTGGGTCACATTAAATCTGTATAGCAGTTTTGGGAGTATGGCCATTTTCACTATGTAAGTTCTTCCGACCAAAGAGCAAGAGATATATTTCCATTTCTGATCGCTTCATTGATCTTTTTCAGGGTACTGTGATTTTTCACTGTGCAGATCTTTTATATCCTTTGTTAGACGGATTCCTAGGTATTTCACTTTTTTAGCTATTGTCAAGGTGGTGCTTTCCCTAATTTCTATGTATGTGATTTTGCTGTTTGTGTGCAGAAATGCTATGGATTTTACTTGACTTTTATCCTGCTACATGTGTGAATTTGGATATTAAATCTACAAGTCTTTTGGTGTAGTTTTTGCAGACTTCTATATAGAGTATTTTGTCATCTGCAACTAATGATAACTTAAACTTTTTCCTATATTAATTTTTTTCACCATTTGCCTAATTGCTGGGCTAATGTTTGCAGAAATATATTAAATAGGGGTAGTGATAATGGACATCCTTATCTTTTTTTTTTTTTTTTGGTTTTGGTTTTTCTCCGGTACCGGGAACCGAACTCATGACCTTGCGCTTGCTAGGCAGGCGCTTTTTGCAGCTGAGCTAAATCCCCAGCCCCGTGGACATCCTTATCTTGTTTCTAATTTTAGAGTGAAAGCTTTCACATTTTCAACAATTTTAAAAATTTATTTTAAAAATAAAATAAGGAAAACATTAACAGACATCCATTTACAAAATAGCATAAGAACAATATAAACAATACAGAGTTACAGACAAAGTGGTAGAAAATTAATAATTGTTGTTGTACTACGTATTGATATCTTCAGAGTGATTTCTCAGGAAAACAAAATAGAGTCATGTAAGAATGATCAAAAAAGTAATCATTTACTGTTCCTTTCAGTAAAGCAATAGAAGCCAGTAGTACATCTATGCTAACTATCCTGTATATACATACATATGTAATTTCCCCTTCTTTCTTTTCTCTTTTCCCTCACCCCAGTTGCTCTTTTCTTTTGAGCATTTTCTTTTTGTTTCACAATGTCTGTCATACCTCCTAAATTTTATTCACTCTTTCACATGTTTACACTGGTGAGAAAATATGTTGCTTACACATGGAAGTCTGGTTTATTTCACCTATGAGTATGATCTCTAGTTGTGACCATTTACCTGTAAATGCCTTGAATTTATCTTCCTTTATAGCTGAATAACATTCCATTATATAAAAGTACCACATTTTTTTTTATCCATTCCTCAGTGGATGGACATTTGCATTGCTTCCACAATAATTTAGCAACTACAAATTGCACTGCTGTGAATATGGCTGCATATATATCACTGTGATATGATGTTTTCAGATCTTCTGGGAAAATACCCAGAAGGATAGCTGGGTTCAATGGGACCTCTAGACAGAGTTTGCTGATTTCCACAGTGGTATCACCAGTCTACATTCTCACTAGCAGAGGAGAAGAGTTGCTATTTCTCCACAGCTTTGCCAGCATCTGTTATTGCTTGATTTCTTAATGCTAGCCATTCTTACTGGGATGAGATGAAATTTCAGTGTTGTTTCAATTGACATTTTTCGAATGACTAATGATGTTGAACATTTTCTCATGTATTTATTTGCCATTTGCATTTCTTTATCTGAGAAGTGTGCATTCATCTCAGCTATCCATTTTTGGATTGGGTCTTTGAATTTGGGGGGAAGCTGATTTTTTTTTAATTCTTTGTATGCTGTTGATATAAGACCTTTGTCCAAGGGACAGTCAGCTAAAATTTTTTGCAAGTTTGTGGGTTTTCTTTTCACTCTGCTGGTGATTTCTTTAGATGTGCAGAAACTTTTCAGTAAGATGATTACTTTCAGGTCAGTATACTTACCAGTTGTTGATTCTTTAAAGCATTTCATGTATGTTTTGGTTTTTGTTCATGAAGTCTCTGCCTACCCCTATGTCTTCAAGGTTTTTATCTACTTTCTCTTCCAATACATTTAGTATTTCTGTTTTAATATTGAGATCTGTGATCCATTTTGAGTTGAGTTTGGTACATGGTGATAGACTTGGGTCTATTTTCAGTCTTTGGCAAGTGGCAACACATTTTTCCAGCACCATTTAAGAGGTTATCATTCTTCCAGCGAGTTTGTTTGGCCCCTTTAGCAAAGATTAGGTGGCTTAGTGTGTTTGTGGTTGTGTCTGTGTCTTCAAGTCTGTTCCATTGATCTTCTGGTCTGTTTTTTAGGGAGTACCATGTTGGCTTTATTACAGTAGCTTTGTAGTATAATTTCGGGTAAGGGATTGTGATTCCACCTGACTTGTCTTTGCTACCCAGGATTCCTTTTGTTGTTCTGGGTCTCTTCTGGCTCCAGATCAATTTAAGAAATATTTTTGCTAGATCTGTGAGGTATGTGGATGGTAGTTAAATGGGAATTGCATGGAATCTGTACAACAATTATGGGAGTATGGCCATTTTCACAATGTTGGTTCTTCCTATCCATGAGCAAGGAATGTTTTTCCATTTATTGAAATCCTCTTTGATCTCTTTTTACAGAGTACTGTAGTTTTCATTGAATAGATCTTTTACTTCTTTTGTTAGACTGGTTCCTAAATATTTCAATTTCTTGGATGCTATTGTGAAAGATATGGTTTCCTTACTTTCTCTCTCAGTCTGTTGTTTGTGTGTAGGAATGTTATTGATTTTTGGGTGTTGACTTTGTATCCAGCTATAATGCTGAATTTGTTGATTAATTCAAGGAGTCTTTTTGTGGAGTTTTTGGGCTCTTCCATGTAAAATATCATGTCATCTGCAAATAGTCACAATTTTACTTCTTCCTTTTCTATCCTTATTCCTGTTATTTTTCTCTTTGTCTAATTATTCTGGCTAATGCCTCCAGAACTATTTTGAGTAGGAGTGGTGACAGTGCACAACCTTGTCTTGTTCCTGATTTTAAAGTAAAGGCTTTTCACTATTTATTATGACATTAACTGTTAGTTTGTCATAAATGGCTTTTATTGGATTGAGGCAAAGTCTGTCTATTCCAATTTCCTGTAGGGTTTTTATCATGAATGTGTATTGGACTTTGTCTAATGCTTTCTGTGTGTCTCTTGAGATAGTCATGTGATTTTTGTCTTTAGTTCTGTTAATATGATGTATTACATTTATTAGTTTTCATATACTGAACCATTCCTGCATCCCTCAGTTTAATTCTACTTGGTCCTGGTGTATTATCTTCATGCTGATTTGTTGCATTCTGTTTACCAGTATCTGATGGAGGATATTTGCATCTATATTCATTAGGGACATTGGCCTGTAGTTTCCTTTTATAATTGTGCTCTTCTCTAGTTTTGAAGTCAGCGAAATACTTGCTTCCAAGAATGAAGCATCTTATTATATGGAAGCATCTTATTTCCATCTTGTTAGTACTGATAGTAATAGTAAGTACTGATGATCTCCTGGACTTCTGTGGGATCCATTGTGATTTTCTATTTTTTTCATTCTCAATTGCTTGAATTTGTGCTTTCTTTTTTCACTTTTTGAGGAGGTGTTTTTATTTCATTGTTTCTTTGTATTGTTTACTCTTTTGTATGTAGTCTCTTTTGCATTAATTTCTGCTCTTATCTTTATAATTTTCTCCTTTGTACAAACGTTGGGTTTGATTGGTCTTTCTTTTTCTAGAAGTTTTAGGTTCAATATTAGGTTGTTTATTTGAGCTTGTTCAGTTTTTCTAATGTGTGAGTTCATCACTATAAATTTCCCTTGTAGGACTGCTTTCATTGTGTCCCAACAGTTTCAATATGTTGTACTGGCATTGTAACTTAATTATGTATACTGTTTAATTTCATCCTTAATTTCCTCTGTGACCCATTTGTTGTTAAGAAGTGCATTGTTTAATTTCCATGCATTTATGAAGTTTTGTGATTTCCTTCGTTATTGATTTCCAGTTTCATTTCATTATGCTCAGATAGTATGCAAGGGATGATTTCAATTCCTCTACATTCACTTAAACGTGTTTTGTCAGCTAATATATGGCATACTTTGGAGAACTTCCCATGTGCAGCTGAGAAGAATGTGTATTCTGATGTTTTGGGGAGTAGACCTCTACCAAGCCCATTTATTCACAAGCTTAGTTTAATTCTAACATTTATTGACTTTTTGGATTTTTGATCTATATATTTGTGATATTGTGGTATTAAGGTCCCCCACTACAATTGTTTTAGTATTTATTTGGTTTATCTTCTTTGTTAGTGTTTATATTATGTAGTTGGATGAACTGTGTTTGGTGCATAAATGTGTATGATTTTTTTCTCTTGGAAGTTTTCCTGAACAAGTATGTACTGACCTTCTTTATTTCTTTTGATCAGATTTGTTTTAAAGATTGCATTGTCAACAAATAAAATAGGTGCCCTTGTTTTTTTCTGAGTTCCTATGACATGGAGAATTATTTTCCATGCTCTGACTTTTATTTTTTGAATTTTTCCTTGGGTTAAATATGTTTCTTGTGTGCATCATATTGTTGGATCTTGCTTCTTTATCCATTCTGCCAGTATGTTTCTTTTTATTGATTAGTTGAGACGATTTATGTTAATGGTTATAACTGAATTTATGTATTGACTTTTCTTTTTCATATTGTTTTCCTCATGTTTGTTCCCTGCCCTTCTCCTCTGTTTAATTGCTTGCCCTCCCTGGTAACTTCTTTCTACTGGTGTTCATGTGTTTGTGATCTTCCTTATCTCTAATATCTTCTTCAAGGTTTTCTGTAGAGCTGCTTTGGCAGTCATAAATTTCTTCAGCTGTTCTTTGTCATGGAAATATCTTATTTCTCCATTATTTTTGAAAGAGTTTTGCCAGGTACATCAATCTGGGTTGCAGATTGTTTTCCTTAGGGATTGAAATACTTCACTCCAAGTGCTCCTTGATTTGAGGGTTTGTGTTGAGAACTGTGCTATGACTCTGATGGGCTTTCCTTTATAGGTGATGTGTTTCTTTCCTCTAGCTGCTGTTAATATTTTGTTCCCGTACTGAATTTCTGGAATTTTGATTATTATAGGCTTTGATGTATATTTATTTGGGTTATGGCTATTTGGAATTCTGTATGCTTTATTTAAATTTATTTGCATGTAAATTATTTATCTACGTTTGGGAAGTTTTCTACTGTTATTTCTATGAAGAAGTTTATAACAACCTTTGTACTGTCTCCAACTTTCTTACTGATTTCAGTCATGCTTATGTTATTCTATGCTTCACCCAATAGCTGTTGGATTGATTTTTCACGGTTTCTTGTGATTTTTAAGATATCTTTTTTTCCTGGTTGCTAGTCACATTCCTGTCATCTAGATATGATATTCTATCATTAGCTTCAATCTGCTGAATATAAATTCAGTGGAGTTTCTACATTTCTACATTTCTGCTTGGATCCGTGTTATTGATTCCATTTCTTGTCTCTGCTTGGCATTCATGATTTCCATCATTTTCCTGACCTCCTCTATTATTTATCTGTGTTAGCTTTGATGTTTCTTATTTTGGTAGTGATTTCTTTTTGCACCTTAAGGATTATTTTTTCTGTGGCCTCTTCCATTTGTTTTTTCACTTCTGATACTGTCATCAGAGAGTTCCATATATTGGCTTCTGATTTCCTCTCTTTGTGCTCTGGACTTGCCCTGGGTGGGCTGGACATTTGGGATTACATTTTGCTTTGTTTTCTTGTCATTTTCTATTTTCTATCTTATTTTGTTTTCTGTGTTGATGCTCATAGATTTGTTATGCTAGATAGCCTTGTCGTTGGCATTGCGGATTTCTTAGGAGGTGTCTTTTTTTCCTGATGTCTTCTAGTTGTAGGTGCTTCTTAGTCTTTCTGTCTATCACAAGAAACTTACCTTCTCAATATATTAAGACTGAGGAGTTGCTATCAATTTGGATTAAGGCCCATTCCTTTGGTGCTGCACTATGGTGATGGTTGACCCCTTACAATTGTAGTGTTGTCGTACAGGGGGAAAAATTTGTTATAGCATATATGACATCCTGGTTAAAATAGTTCAGTTGGAAATAACAATAGACTGAAGTATAGCCTGGCTACTGACAAACTATGGTAACTATTAATCTGATATTTATAACCATAGGAGATAGGACTACAGAAATATAATATAATCCAATTTACACCAGGAGCTTTCATTCTGTACTTTTCCACTTAGTGGAGTGATTTTACCCAGACATGTGTGGCGGGTGCTCGGGAGGATAGCAGGTAGGATGTAGAGAGGAATGAGGTTATGGTAGGAGCAAGGTTGGGGGTCACAGGATGATCTCCCAGGATTTGGATAATTGTAGGACACAGGTGAGAAGGATTGGAAGAGAAGGCCTAGGAGTTTGAAGTGAACCAGAAAGAGAAGAGACAGTGTTTACTTGCAGGAAAGTATCATAAATTCAAGAGCGAAAGTTGATGACAGGAAGAGGACGGGTAGAATAAAACACAAAGAAAGGTTACAGATCACCTGTTGGCTCATATTGCTAGTGTTTTATAGAATATTTTCACATTTTTACCTCCGCCTGTCCATCCTGTGGTCCTTAGCCAGGGTCCTGCTGTGTCACTATTTCTGTGGATCTCCAGGCCTTAAGTCCCACCACTGAAGGGAGGGAGGGGCAGATCTCAGACTTTCTTGCCAGCTGCCTGGTCCCCTCAGTGGAGGAAGGGAAGAGTTGAACTTACTCTCTGCTCACCAACCACACCATCGCAGGACAGTGGCGGAAGCTCGCCTCTATTACATTTTAAGAAAGAGTTTACTTATCTTTTTTCTCCTTTAAATGTTTAACATGATTCCTTAAAGAAGCCGTTGGGACCTGTGGTTATCTTTGTGGAAAGACACTTTCCATAGATCCAGCTTAGAAAAATTAAATATAGGCTCTTCTTATCTATATCTATTCATGTGAGCTTTACTACTGTGTGTCAAGAATTTTTTTCCACTTTATCTAACTTCTAAAATGTATTATCATTCTTCCATTTTATCTAACTTCTAAAATTTATTATCATGACAGTATTTATATTCCATCATTTTAAAATGTGGACTAAATAATAGTGTGTATATATATATATATATATATATTTTTTTTTTTCATCCATATCTGGTATCTCATTACTCCTGTAGCCTTTCTGGTTTCCTAAGTGAGCTGAATAATTCTGAAGCATTTTACACCTCAGAATCAGCCCTCAGAAATCACAGCCTCTCTCTATGACTTCTTCCTGCCCTCTTTTCACTTGCTCTTCATTTCTTCCCAATGTAGGCCTTAGAAATCAGAATTTTCTTCTGCAAGGCCGGTTACAGAACCAAAACTACTATGTTCCCTGCCTTTCTGTTCTGGAGCTGACCATAAAGCAATGCTCTAACGATGAGATTCTCTATTCAGGAACGGACTTGTTGTGCACTGGAGAAGCAGAGAAGAACATGAACAGATTTCTGGGTGTGGTGGTGCACACTTGTAATCCCAGCATTCAGAAGGATGAGGCAAGAGGATCTCTCAGAGTTTGAGCCCAGAGTGGGCTACTAAGTGAGTGTAAGGGCAGCCTGAACTTCATAGTGAAACTCAGTCTCAAAAAAGACTGAAGAAAAAAAAAAAAAAAGAAAAGAAAAGAAAAACAACTGAAGAGCTGGACCTTGCTGTGTACCCCATTCTGTTAAGGAAATTTTCATCATGTCCTTTTTGTCTAACACATTTCAGCACAATTACCCATGTTTCAATCAGAAACTTGCAACTAGAGCCTCCATAAAAATCCCAAAGGATAAAGTTCTGAGAAGTCCTGGACAGTGGAACATGTAGCAGTTCACAGGAAGCTGGTGGGCTGGTGGCACACCCTGACTCCATAAGAAAGGAGCTCATGCACTGCGAACCCTTCTGGACCCAGTCCTGTGTGTCTCTTCATTTGGCTGCTTATTTTTATACCATGAAATATTCTTTAAAGTAAACTGCCAGTGGATGCATTGTGTTTCCCTGAGTGCTGTGAGCCAGTCTAATAAATTAATGTAACCTAAGGAGCGTGTCCTGAAGAACCCTACCTGCCACTGGCAGGGAAAATTTCTGAGGCCCACACTTGTATATAGATCTGAAGTAGAAACAGTCCCAAGGAAAGAATCCTTAACCCATGGGTTCTGAGGCTACCTCCAGGTAGATGATGAAAGAATCAAATCAGAGAAGAACATGTCCAGTTAGTGACCACTGAAGACTCGCTCTCTTGACAGTGGTGAGAAATCCCTGTGCCTTCTGATATCGCTGAATTCTTGTGTGTTACTAGTGGTGTGAACTCGGAGAACACCAAGATATTTCGCATTTCCTAGCACAAGTGATGGTACCTTCCCTACTACTGTGAATTTATGCCTCATGTGTTTTTTCTGGATACATTTATCAAATGAGCAAATTAGAATTTTATCAGTTTTATTGATCTCAATGAAATATGTTTCATTAATTTCTTCTGCTTTTTTCTGATGTAAATATTATTTTCCATGCTGGTATTTATTATATCCTTCTCTCTACTTATTTTGATTTTCATTTATTTTTTTTCTGGGTTCTTATGGGAGGAAAGAATATTAGTAACTTGAAGCTTTTCATAACAGCTAATAAAGGCATTTGGTGCTATGAATTTTCTCTTATTTTCCTAAGATTGCAGTATCCCATAAATCTTGTTTTATTTCAATTTGTGTCAGTGCAAAATATTATCTAGTTTTTCTTTTGATTTCTTCTTTGCTTGAAAATTATTTGGTATTGGATTATTTAGTTTCCAAATATTTTGGAAATTAGTAGACATTTTTCTATTAATGACTTTTACACTAACTTCTTTTCAGTCAATAAATTTAAATTTCACGACTCATATCATTCAAATCCTACTTGGTTTTATGTTACAGTCCAAAATATGCCACACTTGATATGTCTCATGTGTGCATGATAAAAGTATATCTTGTACTGATAATAACTTCATTTTTCTAAAACTTTCAGCTACATCAACTATGTCAAATTGCTTGAGAAATTTTAAAAATTGTGATACAATTTTTTAGCTACTTCTTTTAGATTTCTTACTTATCACGTGAAAAGCAGAAGTTGTAAAGGAAAATGATTAGATTTGTTCAAATGTATTTTTCCTTCACATTATCTGATCAATCAAGTAAAAAGGTATCTACTTCCAAATAATTGTAACATATATTTCTGATAAAATAGTTTTATTGAGAATAAAACACAACAAAAACAAATCTCTTCAACTAAATACGACAACACAAAACCCAATTATATAATATGCAGATATTTGAATGGACATTTCATAAAAGGATGAATATATTAAAATATGCTCAGCACTATTAGTTGTTAGGAAAAGGTAAATTCAATAAAATAAGATACTACTTCATACCCACTAGAAAAACTTCAAAAAAGGTTAATATTTCTTAAAAAGCAGCTACAAAAAATAAAGATGGCAATAACTGTTTGCAAAGGTGTAAAGAAATTGGAACCTTGTATAATATTGGTGAGACTGTAAAATGGTTACTAGAAATTTGCACATTTTTGTAGTTTCTTAAAAATTAAAAAAATATTATAAGACTCATATATTTCATTCCTCTGTATGTACAGAGATGAAAATACAGTCCCCTTCCAAGTTTTATGTGAAAGTTCTTGTTAGTCATAACAATCAAAAATGGAGATAAACTCAATAACATCAAGATTATGTAAGAAACTTAGCATACCAATATAATAGATAGCACTGAGTAAAAAAAGGAAGAAAGAGCTGATAGTTTAAAACATGGAGAAATTTCAAAAGCATTATACTAAGTAACTGAAGTAAATCATGACATATTACGTATTGAAGTATTTCATTTTTATGATGCTCAAAGTAGGAAAACTATAGAGATAAATATTAAATTAGTGCTTATCTCAGCCTAAGAAGGAATGAAAGGTTGAACACCCACTGTTTAAGGACAAGAAAAATCCTTTTGCCATGACGATAATATATAAAAATTAGACTATGTTATTCTGTATAACTTTGTACACGTAGGATGTAAGAATAATTAAACTATGTACTTACAATCAGTCAATCGTAGGGAATATAAATTTTATATCAATACAACTTTCAAAACAACATATGGAAAAGACATGAAGAAACTGGAGTCTGAATAAAAATTCAGATGTTAGGAAAATATCAGTTTTCTACATGGAAAAATATTATGATGGATTAGCATTTCTTACTCTGAAGAGATCTTGATTTTTATCATTTGGTTTGCCACTACCATTTTTCCTTTACTTATGGAAAGCACAAAGCAAATATAATAAAGTATTAATAGTGTTGGATTTATATAGAAATTATGTGTGTTTCTTTTATGTTTGTTTGTTTTGTTTTTGTTTTTTTTCCAGTACCGGGGATTGAACTCACGAGCTTTCGCTTGCCTGGCAGGTGCTGTGCCACTGAGGTAAATCACCAGTCTCAAGTGTTTCTTATAATAATATTCCATATACCATGTAGCAAAATTTTAAAACAAACGTATCAGAAAGGTTTCAGAAAAGTTTCCCAGACATTCTTTGTGAAAACTCTCATTAAACATGAGGTTGAAGTAAATGTCTTTAATATTTAAAGAAAAAGAAAAGATCAAACTAGGGATGTATTTAGTGATGGAATATTTACCTAACATGCATAACGCCGTCTGTTCAATCTCTAACACTGGAAAAACAAATCAGTACTTCCAAATATTAAGCAAATATACCCTAATATTTGCTGAGATATTAAGCCCATCTTAATTTAAATCAGATAGTAGAGAGTGATGCCTGCTAATATAATTTTGGTTTAACATTGTGTCAAAATTTTGATAATGTATCCTCACAAAATTAATAACTGGAAAACACAGTAATCTTTACTTTTTGCTGATGAGCCAAGAACTCTAACAAAAATACCAGACTTAATAAAACTTTGTAGGATAGATTAAAATAAATTGTAAGAATATAAAGAGGTTTCATTCCTCTCTTATAAAAGCTATAAATCAAAGGTAATAATCTTCATTACAGTAACAAAAACTAGAAATTTAGGATTAAGATTAGATTATCAGGGGCTGGGGATTTAGCTCAGCGGCAAAAGCGCCTGCCTGGCAAGCGCAAGGTCGTGAGTTCGGTTCCCGGTACCGGAGAAAAACCAAAAACAAACAAACAAACAAAAAAAGATTAGATTATCAAATTCTTAATAAAATACTTTGGTAGTTTCATAGGGATTTCATTACGTGTATTCACTAATTTGGTTAGACAATGTGACATCTTATGTGCATGCACAATTTTGTATCCAACATACTTCTTTTAATCGCAAATTTTGAAGTTCAAATGGAAGAGCCAATATCCAAATAAAGTATGCAAAGTAACAGTAAGGGGAAAATTAAATTTCAAACCCAGACTGTACTATCAAGCCTCTAGAAAGAAGTTAACATGGTACAAATATAGAAAAATTCCTACAGGCCAGGAACTGAATAGAGGATCCAGCATGATTTTACTGTAAAGAGTAGATACATATGACATGGCATAGGTAGCTATTCAATAGGAAGGTCCCTCGTTAAACAGCACTGCCAAGCTCAGTGTGGTAGCATGTTTCTGTAATGCCAGCACTCTGGGAGACTGAAGCAGGAAGATTGCAAATTTAAGCCCAGTTTGGGCAATTAAATGACTTAGAAAGAACCTGTCCCCAATTCAAAAATTAACAAAAGACTGGAAATGTAGCTCCAACAATTTTCCTGAGTTGCACCTGCAGTACTACCAAAAATTTTCAGCATAATGGGAAAGATAGCTGTCGTTATAGAAAATTAAAAAAAGGACAAAAAGATCTTGGTCCTTAAATTTTATAAAATTAAATGTTAAGAAAGGATTCATGAGAAATTTAAATAAAATGAAATATGAAACTGCTAGACAATCAGTAACAATCAGTAGCTATAGGGTTGTAATCAGTCTGGGACAACATTGTGTGAGGCTAAAATTCTAGGAGTCACAAAAGAAATAGAGCAAAATTTGGAAATACAAACTTTACAAAATTCCTAACTGATAAAATTTATGGTTTAAGAAAAGTTCATGTAGAATATGAAAAATATTAAATCAAATAACAATAGCTGATCACTAATACCAAAGGATATCTTAGAAATTGGACAAAAAATATAAAGTATCTGAAGATATGTTTCACAGAGGGGAAAGACAGATATCTATCTAACTTACTAAAGTATTTTAATTACCAATTGCTAGATAAAATAAAAGCAGCACTGTGTTATTTTTCACAACCTTCTGTACAGCCGAAAGTTTAGAAGAGTTACACTAACCCATGGAAGGAATGTAGAAAATGGTATTGGGTTGTATCAGTCTGGGACAATATTTTGAGAGACTAAATTCTAGAAGTCATAAAAGAAATAGAACAAAGTTCGGAAATGCAAAGTTTAAAAAATTGCTAACTGATAAAAGTTATGATTTAGGAAAAGTTCATGTAGAATATGAAAAGTATTAAATCATGCACTGATGAAGAAACTATGAACTTTTGCTTTTTACTCTAATTTGGCAAACTTAAATTTTTACACACATGCAAATCTTTTTACACACCTGTAAATCTTCTTGTAAGCTTAAAGCCACTACTGTAATACACAATGATATTGCCTTGGCTTGCTTTCTGAAAGAAGCACAATCCGAGGCAAAGGCTTTCTGAGAAAATTTGAGAGCGATTGAAATTCAGAGCAGTAAGAACGAAGGAAAATAAAAAGAGAAGAGCAAGTCAGGGAAGATCAAGAAGAGTATGTAAAGTGCGGTGATCCCAAGCTAGCTATAACCTCACCGGAAACACAACTACTGCCTTACTTCCAAAGGACTTTTAAAAGTGGATCTCCGTAAAACTTCTGCCACGTGGATTTGCACTGAAGAAGCGAGGGATGGAGAAGCTTGCCAGTCTGCTAGTGTAGCCCACCCAACCACCAGAGCTCCATAGTCTGCATCTAATTCAACCACTCATCTAAATTTGTATTTCCAATTCCTTTCGGCAGTAGAAATCAGTACCACGGACAGCAGAGCTTATTGTAAACAATTAGTGGAAGCAGTAGAAAGCTCCACTCAAACTCTGAGGAGATGCTTCAAAAACTGGCAAAGAAGAAATGAGGTGATGGTACCCATTTTACTTTCCCTGGAGCAAGAAGCCAGTTGCAGGGTGAGGAAGGCAAATGGGAATTGAATAGTCTAGACTGCCACATGAATTATGTCTGTCCCAGGTGAGTAATGGGGGGAAAATGAAAATAAAGCCAATGCCCATTAGCTCAAATGGTTGAATAAATTTGGGATTTCTATACATGGGAATGTTTTGATAAACTGAAAGAAATATTCTCAATGATGTGAATAGTTTACATAAAGTTCTACTGAATGAGAAAAACCATATGCAAATGTTTATATAAATTTAATCTCTTCTAAAAAAGAGCATTTAACACACTTAGATAAGGCTAATATACATTTACCATATAGTAGTGTGAACCTGAGAATATATGAGTTCTTCTATGCATAGGTAGAGGCAAACAGGATCCTTTGGATTTGTAGAAAACTACATGGATCTGTAAGCACTAGGAATAGTTGAGGAGGGGTCACAGAAAATATGTTTCCTAAATTACAAGTAGAAAATCATTTTTTGCACTTGTACAAACTTTATAAATCTCACATGAAATGAAAAAGAAAGCACAAATGTAGTATTATTCTCAATTTTAAACAGTCTCAAAAATTATCATTTCATGCTTCTGTTAGTTCTGTTGCCTCCAGCAAACATTTTGTGTTCTGTTCCTTCTTTTTAATTGCATTGCATGCCACATTCACCAGTTAAGCTTCTGCCACACCATGTTTAACATTTTCTTTCCCCTCTCAAATGGCTACAGAGGTATTAAACTACCTATAAACCCAGCTCACCTTATTCAAACTGGGAGGGAAGATTTTTTTGATCATCCCTGTCAGATCTCTTTTTTCTCAGAGTATTTTTTGTATGTTTTTTAAACTTCAACTCCCCAATATTACCCTCACTCCCACCAAATCATTATGCTTGTGCCAAATCATACAGTAAACTTATTGCTGTTTCTTTGATTACCTTAGTTCTTTCAAAGAAAATATTCTCTAGCCTCCTCTTCAACAGTTCATGTCACTCATTTACCTTAAAATATGACTTCTTTGCAAATTAAAAGGCTTAAACCTACTCTTATCCATTGATTCATTTCTGGGAATAGTTAGTGAGGGTCAAAAATATTTAGTGACAAAGGTGGTCATTGAACCCTTGCTTATAATAGGAAATGATACCAGAAACAACAATATGCTTAACAGTAAAGAAGAAGTTAAGTGAATTTTAGCATACCAAGATAAGACTAGAAATAGCAGACATTAATAATCATGTTGTGGGTGACCATATGAACTCATGGTAAGCTCCTAAGTGTTTATCCTTAAATTTAAGCAAGATTTTGAAAGCATAATTTTTAAATTGATGGAACTACATATTCTGAAACACTACAGAGATGTGATTTGTTAAAAAAAATCACAAATAGTAATTATTTTCACAGGATGAGTTTTTTTATAATATTCTTCATGGATGAATAACGGTATCACCGCCAAGACCAATTTGTGGAAAACAATTTAAAGATATTTGAAAGCAAAAGAAGGGAGGTAAAACAGTCCATGGTGTTTGGTTAGATGGTAATTTACAATATAGAACTGACACTTCAAATATACTGGCCACCTCCTTCAGGAAAGCTTTGCTAAATGCGGGTTCTTTTAGCCAGAGTTTTGCAAATTATTAGCATTTATTTAGAAGCTGTGAATTAGTAATTATTTTCTCTGTTGCACTGGAGTGCAGATGCATGAGTCCAATGTAGTCAAAATTCAAGTAAGTTTGATATAATCATCTAAAGTTTGTAAAAACTGATGTGATAGATGCTGCCCAAACAATTCTTGGCAAACATTTTTGTTTTTGTTCTATAGAAGTTACAAAGGCTAAATATATAAATATTCATTTTCCCTCCCTCTGTATCAAAGAGGCTTGCCCTTGTGACACAGCTATATACAATATAATGCAAACATGAATCTCCTGATGGGTTTCTGATAATTTTTCATTCCTTAATAATGAGGGAAAATCACAGTCAGCCCTGTCCCTTCTCCCATTTTTTCTTGCCTTGAACATGGGTGTGATGCCTGGAGTTTTTCCAGCTGTCGCTGAGGAAAGACCAGAGGGACTGCACATATTAAACAGAGATTTGCTCAAGTAATTTCAAGTCCTAGAGTTCAGATAAGCACTCCCAAGGAAAAGGAGAGGGTCTCCAGCTGGCTCTGAAACACTTGATCTAATAAATAATAGATATATTTACTTCATTAAACAAAATATGTGAATGTATTCTCATGGTAAACATTCAAACAATATTGAAAAGAAAACTAAGTAAAACATGCACACCACACAACTTCCCACTCTAGATAGAAATTTTATCAAATGGAATCACTGCAAAGAGATTATCTTTTACTTTTTAAAAATTTCTTTTTAGGAATTTAAATACCTATACATGTAACATATTTAAGTGTAGGGTTTAGTTTTATATGATTTAGGCAAACTGATACAGCATATTGTGGAATGTCCCTCATCACTTAGTAATAGCACATAAAAGTTGTTCCTCAGTGTTTACATAGGCTTAAATTTCTCCCTCTTCTTCCTCTGCCTTCCCCTTCTTTATCCATCTCCTTCTCTTTCTCTTTCTTCTGATATTCTTACCCATACTGTGAAGTTTCCAATAAATTGCTTTACTTAGGACAACTTAGTTAATATTTACTTTTCTAACTCTTAGAATGTTACTACATTAAACATCCAAGTATATGATTTTTTGAGAGATATGTGTAATTCTTTGGGCTAAATGCCTAGTTAAATTTCTGGATGGATAAATAATAAATATTTTGTAAATTTTGATAGTTAATGTCAAATTGACTTTGTAAGAATATTTATAGATTTACCATTTTAGTGGTAAATATGATACGGTGTTTTCCTTTATCCTTAATCAAAATTGATATCAGCAGTCATATTTTTGTTGTTCTGCCAAATTTAAGAAGCAAAATGAATCTATTTTAATTTGCAATATCTGATTATCTACTCATCTTGATACTATAATGTATATATATTTGTATGTAGCTATTCATATATTCTGGAGTTATTATATGACTACTCATTGATTTTAATACTTTTGATTTTCTTTGAAATAATTTTCATCTAATTTGCAGGGGTAAATATATTACCCCAACCTGCTAATTTAAATTTTATCTGTTTTTACATAGTATGTTTCTGCAAGGTGCTTAATTTTTATACATTTAAGCTTAATGATTTTTAATCTTTAAGATTTTAGGAGCATTCTGAAGAATAATCACGTTTGCTCTTGGCAGAAGTTTAGAATTACATTTCTATGAAATTCCTTTTAAATGCTTTCATATCTTGTCTCTCAATTTAATTCTTTAGCCAACTGAAAGTATTTGCAAGTACATTGTGATTTAGATTTCTAACATTGTTTCAGAAATTTGTCCAGTATTCACTCTATCATCCCAGTACTGGTTATTGAACCCTGGGGAGTTTGCAATGAGCTACACCCCTAGTCCTTTTTAATTTTTTTTGAAACAGAGTCTAACTAGGTCACAAGGTTACCCAGGTTGCAATGGAGCATGCAACGCTACTGTGTCACACCCCGGAGGGCACCACACACCCATTTCCAGTACTATATTTTTAGAATATAGTATATAGTATATATATTCCTATTTCATGGAATATTGCCATTTTCTCACTTCATTCGTGCTTTGACAGTATTACATCATTATTAAAGTTTTCAGACATCCAGAACAATGATAATGGATAATATAGCAACCATTTATCCAGTTGTAGTTAATAATATTTGTTTATTTGAAAAGAAAGGGGAAAATCAGTAAATATACTGGTTCATTCCACTTCTAACATCATTCTCATCTCCAGAGATTATTATTCTGATGTTTCTGTAATCATAATCCTGCATGCAATTATACTTTTTCTATATCTGTATGTAGCCATAGACAATAGATAGAATTAACTATGCTTTTAAGCTTTTCATTGTACAAGTAAAGACTTGTACAACCACTTTATAATTTTCCCTCTCTGCCATTTTATGTCCTTGAAATTTTTTTTTCCAGATGATTATTATACTTACTAGAGAAAAGGCTTTTATATTTACTCATATCATTAGTTTTTCTAGGTTGTTATTGCTGTACTCTGTACATGTCTTTTGTATTCCTAAAGTCATTTTGCTAATCGACATTCTATTGAAGTGTTTTAGAGAATGTCTGTGGGTGGTCAGAATTGTTAGCTTTTATTCACTGAAATGAGTCTGGGTTTGAATTTTCTTCTGAATGTTGCTATATCATAGAACAGAAGTTTGTGTTATCATTTCATTGTCCTCTAACAATGATCTTCATGATTCAAGGATAAGCCCTCATTCTCCGTGCTTTATCATTTTTAATTTTTAAAAAGTCTTAGAATTTTCTATCCTGAGTTAGTTTAATGGCATTTATTCACAACCTGTATGCTGAAGTCCTCTCTGTGTGTTATCCGTGAGATGGCATTTCCAGCCTCTGTGGATAAATGTGGTTTTTCTTCTATTATTTCTGGTTATTTTTCCTTTATTACCTGTTTTTCATTTTAGAAAACAAAAAAAGGATGTTCTTGTTCCTTTTTTGTTTTTGTTTTTGTTTTTGTTTTTTTTTTTTTTTGGTTTGTTTGTTTGTTTTTTCTGGTACCGGAAATCAAACTCACCACCTTGCGCTTGCCAGGCAGGCACTGTGCCGCGGAGCTACATCCCCAGGTCCTTTCTTTTGTTTTTCATCTCTTCCCTTTTATATTTTTTCTTTTCTGTCTATATTTTATTTTAGTAATTTTTTTCTATTTTCAATTTAAAACATTTACTTATCCATATGACTATCTAAGTAAGATTTTTCTACTTGATAATTTTTTTTTTCATTTTCAAATATCCCCTTGTGTCCTTTGAAGGTGCACACCTGCTCTCTGTGACTATGTTAAAAAAGTAAAACTCCTTGATTTGGGGACATCGTAATTTGGGATATTGATTTTTCATTTAATGATTTAGTTGTTCATCTTTTATGTCACTAATTTTGTTCAAATGCTTCCTAAGCTTTTTTTTTTTTTTTTTTTTTTTTGGCACTGGGAATTGAACTCACGACCTTGTGCTTGCCAGGCAGGCACTGTACCGCTGAGCTAAACCCCCAGCCCCTCTAACCTTTGTGTCTGCGATTCCCAACATGTCTAATTTAAGATGATTTTCTTTTTCATGTAAGCTGCTCTTTGCATGGGTGAGTGACACACAGGACTGCAGTGAATGAAATTTGCTAGTAGCTTGACTTAAGTTGATGGGGGCCTTTAAGTCCTTAACCAGGAGTAAGGGCAGCTGGTCTGCTAGATGTAGAGACATTTCTTCTCATTTCAGTCTGGAGACAAATATTTCTGCTACTCACAACAGACAAGTACTGAGGTTACAAAACACCCAGCTAATTCACTAGGATATTTTCCTCAAATATGTTGACATTTGTCCTGCAACTCCTGTTTTCCTCCTTATATTCTTTATCTCAGAGGGTATGAAAGAAATCAGATCTGCCATCAAATGATTTCTTTGAATTTCAGGATTTTCAGCATCATGTAAAGAATGTTTATTTTAAAAATTAAAAGTATGAATCTTCTGATATTATCCATGGTAGATAAGTGGGCCTGGGGAAGTGAGTTAACCCTTGTCAGGATGAATCATTTGTGGTAAATATAAGCACCTGATCACAGGTATTGTTGAGTGTTACAGACAGTCTATGTAATATGGCTAAAGTAACATTTGGGGCATAATACCTGTATAAGAAGTGGTAGGTTACTCTATGGTATTTTAGTACACTGGCTGTGCTAATATGAACTTTTAACTAATCAGATATTAATAACTGAGAACTTCAGCTTTCAGGAGAGAGAAATTGCTCCAGAAACCATCACCAGACAGATAAATTTTATTGAGTCAAAAGTAAACAAAATATTTTCTGTTAGTGGTACTATATGGAGGATCCTAAAGAGCAAAAGCTGAACAATTTGCAAAAGGGAATCAAAGAAATTAACTGCCACCTCCCAGCACTGGCCCTGCACAAGGCCTCAGATCCAGGCTAATACAGATGAGCGACACTGCGGCTTCCACCTGAGAATCTATGATGAAAAGCAGCTGTTCGTGGCCAAGCACTGTAACGTGATTTCAAGAGATTCACAGTTCATGTGACACCTTTGGGTATCTACAAATAAGTGGGAGACACATCACTTGAAAAGCAGTAATTTTCACAGAAACTGATGAAGTTAGGTATTTTTGTAAAACTGTATTAATATTTTACTTTATTTTTTTATTTAAAAAAATAAAAATTTCACAAAAACAGTAAAAGCTGTACAGAATTTCAGAACAAGATGACAGAAAATCAGCAATGGTTGTTATATTGGATATTGTTATCTTCAAAGTAGTGGTTCAGATTACTAGATATAGGCATGCAAAATTGATCTAAAAAATTAATCATTAATTGTTCTTTTCAATAAACCAATAGAAAGTATTAGTACAATTATCTTAGCTGTCATATATATTTATTTATTTTCCCCCTTCCTTCTTTTTTTCCTGTCTCCTTTCACTAATTCAAAGTTAGGTTTTTAAACGAGAATCTATATGTATTTTCCTTATTTTCATTCTGAATTTCATATATTTTACAGATAAGGGTCAGCTCTAATACTGTAGAGTAGATTCAATGTCCTGATGCAAACTATTAACTTCTCCACTAGTTGATTTGATTCAGTTTTCTATGGCAAACAAAATAAATAGAATGATTCTTCAGATGGGTTGTGATATATATTATCTTGTTATCTCAAGTATATTTTACAGAAAAATAGGTTATTACCTAATTCATTCATCTGAAAATATCGATTGGATTTCTAATTTACCAAATTGTTTTATATAGATTTAATCATAATTTCTGATTTTACTAAGCCCTTAAAGATGAGCAAGAGAAATGGTAAACTCTTTAAAATGTGACTGTATCCATAAATCACACATTTGAGGGGACATGTGTATTTCGTTCCTTTTTCAGCAATAAGGTAGATAAGCAAAAGCAAAATCATTTTTAAATAGGCAAGGGAAAATGAAGGTAGATTTGTGAGCTGTTCATGCACACTAGCTTTGAGGTTAAACTGCATGGATAAGAGTTTGTATTTACCTATTTAGAAACTGCCTTATTTTAGGCAAGCTTTCTAACCTCTTTATGCCAATTTTCATCCACTCTGTAAAACAGAGATAGCAATGATATGTACTTCGGAGGGTTGGTACGAGGGTAAAAGAAGAGAAGGTACACAAAGCATGTACACACATTGAAAATCATAAGCAATGAGTAACTATCAAGTACAATTATTTCACTGGCATCTCCTAAGCCCTTTTCAAGTCCACATTTTACAGTGGTAAGAATAATGGACAAGCTTGACACATTTTAGCAGATTTTGTTTTGACAAAAAACATAAACCTGACCAGGAAATCTTATCTGAAAACGAACTAGCTTTCTGTATGTTTTTGTTCACCTCTAAACTTGTGTAATGTAGAAAACTGAAGTATACAAACCCTCCAATTTGCTTCTCAGTTTAATCAAGCCTGTGAAAATTAGGTCAGTATTTTGGAAAAAGAATGGATTTGGAAAGCAAATAAACAATTGATTAACAAGTCAATAGAAGCATTACCTCTTTTATTGTGTGATCTTTTTAATTGCAAGTTAAGTTAGACATGATCAGAGAAAGGTAGAATTAAGGGCCCGCCTATCTTTGTTGTCCTTAATTGTAATACAGAATCTCACATATTGGCTGACCTCCTATTATAAAAAGCCAAGCTGCTTTAACTTAAATTCCTCTTGATTGCATCCTTTGATTTTGATTGTATTTTTTCTGTTCTCTCTTCTTCTAAATACTGCATGCTAAACCCTACAGGCTAAACATTTTGTCTACATTAAACAACTGCATAAGCGTAAGCCATATGAATAATTTCTTTTACATATCTTTGTTTACATTTTTAAAATGCTGCAATACCCATTGATTGTATAATTAGTAAGTTAATAATTAAAACATTATCGTTGTATGTCATTGGCTGACATTGAAAATCCAAAATTGTGATGTGCTGCTTTTTATAATATCTTAAATATTTACAGTTTCATGTAATCCCCTTATTATTTCCTTTTCAGTAATATTTGCTATTTATATAAAATGCAATGATTATTATTTTTACACTTGAGTTTATAATGAGAAAAGCTGGAGTCTGAAGGACGATTTAGACAGGTATTTATCCCAAATCAGTAGGCAGAGACATTTCCTCTTCATTCATTCAAGTGCTCACTCAGCCAACTGTTTGTGCCAGGGACCATCAGAAAAGATTAATATTTGAGATTGAGAGAAACAAAAATGTGTTATTTTTAAAGCAGAAAGTTACAGCATACCATTTCCTTAAGCTTCACTTACTGTTTAGAAAATGTAGAAATCAGTTATTATTGAATCATTTTTAAAAACGCATTTTGTTTCACTGTTGTCAATTTTTGACACTTATAATTTTAAAAACTTTGGTCATTTCCTCAGAATTATATTACATATATGTGACATATTAAACAAAAAGTGATAAGTGTAGGTCCAATCATATCAATAATGACACCAAAACTTAGATGGACTAAACAATCCAATCAGAAATCAAAGATTCTCAGATTGGACAATAGACAAGTTTAACTATATCCTGTGAATGATACATTCTTCAGATTCCACTATACAAGGGGGAAAATAAAAGGAATGAAAATATCATGAGAATAGTTACCTTAAAAGTGGAATGGCAGATGATAAGAAGAGAGACGGGAAAAAAAGAGAGATACAGCTAGACAGAGAGAGAGAAAGAGTGAGGGAGAGAAGAATTATAACCCAGTGTAGACAGTGTATCTAAAAGTATACCTTGGCTCAGTATAACCGTGTTACATATTTTATATATTCTTTAGCCTAGATTGGTTTTCTATCAGTATACATGATAATTAATTTTATGAGATCTTATAAATAAATGAATTTGATGCTGGAAAAATAAAATGGGAGTGGAGGAAAGAAGAAAGAAAAGAATTGAAATGTTTTCTGCAGCAATTCCCTAGAATAAATGTATTCATTATGTACTGCAAAACATATAATCATGAAAGTTAACAAATATTGGATTGGCAAAAATAATATTAAGCAAATTAGGTTTAAAAATGTTACTAAAGATAGTGAGAGTTATTTTATAATGATGAAATAGTTATTCCATCAGAAAATGATAATTTTGCCAGGTATGGTAGTGCACGCCTGTAATCCCAGCACTTGAGAGTCTGAGGCAAGACTGCCCTGAGTGAATTCAAAGCCATCCTGGGCTACATACTGAGTTCAAAGCTAGCCTGAACTATGGAGTGAGACCCTGTCTCCAAAAGACCCAAAGACCAAGCATAATTATAAACACACGCATATCTAACAGAACACCTATACAATGCATAATAGAAAAGCAACAAAATTTAAGGCAACTGTACATAATTCATCAACAATAGGTTTACATTTCAATATCTACTTTCAACAGTGAGTAGAAGAACAACAAAAAGAAATCTTGAGCAAAATCATGCACGAGTTACATTTGAGAAATATCTATATAAATCTCAGTTCAGATGGATGTGAATACTCCTCAAATACAAATAGTAATTCTCAAGAAATAATAACAATGTAGTCTACAAAGCAAACCTTACTACACTTAAAAGGATGGAAAAATCACACACCTGTATTCCCTGAACATAATGGAAAAATACTAGATATTCACAATTAGTAAATTTAGAAAATTCATATCTGTCTATCTATCTATTGATCTACCTAGCTATGTGAAAATTAAATAAAACTACTGAGAAACCAATGTGTCAAGGAATAAATCCAAGAGAAATTACAAAATATTTGAGAGTTAAAATGAACATAAAATATATCAAAACTTATGGGTCACAGCTCAAACAATGTTTAGAGGAACATACACAGCACTAAATGCCTTGATTTGAAAAATAAGACAAATCTTGACAACAGTCTAAGCTTCTGCCTAAAAATTAGTTCAGTTCTATTTTTCCTGAACTCTAGAAAAGTAGTACAGAATCTTTAGTGACAAAAGTATCTCAGAGCTGCTTGGGTCCAAATGTGAGTAGAGTGAACTGAATTTAAACATATGTAAGTTTAATTTTAGAGATAATGGAAATTTTAATATGTTGATTATGATGATTACATAAGTGAACACCTTTGTCAAAGTAAGTTGAACTGTAGATTTTAAATGGGTAATGCTATCATACGTAAATTATCTTATAATAAAATTGATTTAAGAATTTGCAAGTGATTAAAATAATGTATATAGGCTGGGTTCCGTGATGCATGATTGTAATTCGAGCTATCCAGGAGACTGAGGCAAGAAGATGACAATTTGGAGTGGGCAACTTAGACATATAATCTTTCAAATTAAAAAATAAAAAATAAAATGAATCGGTTATGTTATTCAGTACTCCTTTGGTTCAATCTTCATTACTGAAAAAATAACGAATAAATGACTAAATAAATAACTCTATATGCTATTTTAGAACCTGTATGTAGATAAATGGATAGATGATTAGAGGCAGACAGGTAGGGGTTTATCTGTAATACCCTCAACATAACTGAATAGATGTTGTAATACTGTGGTATGTGCAGAGGATGATTTTAACTTTCACAAAAATAGCAGGGGTTGACCTTGGTGAGGACAACTAACTGACATGGTGATGTCCGAAGTTTGTTTCAAACTTAAAATTTTGTTAAATCATGTAAAGTTCTTAAATCTCTACCATGTGCATTTATTGCTCTTTCCTCAAGAATACATAAAATGAAAAATAAACCAGAAGTCTAATAAAGATAAATTTTAAAATACTCTAGCATATTTTTCCCACTATCTATGTTAAAAGCAATGCTAAGATAGATGTGGCAGCCCACTCTTGCGACCTCAGCACTCTCAAACCCTGAGGCAGGATGATCACAAATTTGAGACTAGCCTAAGCAATTTAATGATTGGTGAACCCTATTTCAAAGGAAGAAATATCAGAAAGAAAGGGCTGAGGATGTAGCTCAATGCTAATTATCCATATTCAGTCTCCAGGACTATTAAAAAAGAAAACAATAAAAATAAGGAAAAAGTACTAAAGAAAGAAGTACTAAAATGAGTTATTTGAGCAAAAATAAGAAGAAAAAAAGATATTGTACATAAGTAGGTATTCAAATGAATATTTAACATGCTTAATAACACTTCTCTGAGACTTTAAAATATATCTATATACACATATCTATATACCTATACATATATATCTATATAAATCTATTATACCTATTATCTATGTATCTATTAATGTATCTATACATAGATCTATATAAGATATAGGTATAATAACAAAAAATAAGATTGAAGTAGCATCTCTGTGTTCTAGTATGATGGCACATTTTGAGAAATGGTAAGAGTATTAGTAAATGTGAATAAGACTTTTAAAATAAGCTAAAATCTATGATAATCGCAAGAACAGTAGTAGGAAAAAATCTGAACCTAGAAATAGCTCTTGGCTTATAAATCCTATGCTAATTGTGTACACCAAAGTAATGTGAACACAATAGAAATGTGTACATAACTACAAGTCATGAACAATAGTTTTCATAGTTGCATTATTTATTATAATAAAATCTAGAAACACTCAAGAGTGTACCAGCAGTGGGACTTTAAAATATATCTATATCTATGTAGGTAGGGAGGTAGGTAGAGTGTTTTAGATTCATAAAGAATATTCATAGTAGGACAATGAAAGTACTCTCAGTGTGTAAAGCAGACAACTCTACCAAACATAATGGGAAGTGAAAGAAGATAAAAGAGCACAGTTTATAAATAGTGGAGCTAATTTGTGAAATTCAAAGTCAGAAGACACTACAGTAGTTCTTTTTGGGGCCTGATAAGACAAGGACTGAGGCAATATGTAAGGGAGTGCTCTGAAGTTTTGATAATGGTCTCATTCTCCATCTGGTTATTACTTCCTGCATGCTGTTCATACTGGAAAACTTTAATGATTTTATGAAGAGTGAACTCTTCTCTATGTGTAAGATGTCAATAAAATCCCAAAGAAATAAATTGTACTAAATATGTCAGCATACTCTACACTAAAGCTTTTCAAAATATGTCATTTCGGCTTTATCATCAGTCTTTTAAAAGAAAAAGCACATCAACATTTAGTAATTTTTAATGTCAGGAAATGCTTACTACTGACCTTCTTGTACTACTATTATGTATCTAAAATAAGCTATGTTTAAATGAAGCAGACTTGTGTAAAAAATGTCAAATATGGACACCTCATCAGATATTCTAAACATTACCAGGTATTTAATTAGAAAGTCAATTTCCTTTAAATAAATGTATTTTTAAGCAATATCAGGTTAATTAAATCACAGTTCTTTACAATTAGATTCCTAAAGAACAGTGCTAAATAAGAAAAAAGTTCAAGTACATGTAAAGTAAAAATATTTTAAGGTTGCAAAAATATACAACACAATACAAGTATCCACTTATAATCTTTTGATAGAATTTCTATTATAATTGATTTTATGAAGAAAAAATACTTATACTTATACTTATCAGCTACTTCATTTGAATATGATACTATTTAGATCAGTATTTATATCCTCAACCCCTTTCATTTTTAATTGTGAGAAAGGGTTGCCCTATTACCCAGGCTGGGCTTGAATTTGAGATCTGCCTTTGTCTCTGGGAATGCTGGGATTCCAGGCATCTGCCACATTTTCCAGCTTCTAGGAAAACTATCAAAAGATGAAATGGGATGAACTTCCTGTATTCTGGGAAGGTGGTATCCTGAGAGGAAATGGAACTTATGTCCAGTCTGTACCCACTACTTTGCCCTATTCAGGGGTCCTAGGAATCCCAGATTAGTAGCCAAGCTGGACAGGACTGTGGGTGCTCTGGGGAGTACTAAGGAGGCATCTGGAGTGTGGGATAATATTTCAAGGCTGTCTCCTCTAATCTGTAGATCTGTGTTAAAGTCTGCTTGTTTTAGTATCAGAACTGAATTGAGTCGCTGGACATTCAAATCTAGAGAACTATGCAAGTGACTGTTGGTATAAAAAAACTAAAAAAGCCAAATATTTGATTTGAGAAACCCTATGGGTAGAGTAACAGTTTTTCCTTCAGACCTTATTACTTACTGCTAAAGTAAATGTAGTATTCTTTATTGCACTGAAAAGTATTTGGCCGGGCTCTTACAAGAATGCATAGGGCATATTCATGCTGGGATGGACTGCAAGACATTTTGGTCAAAGGTAATGACTGAGAAAGTATAACAAATGCAAATCTTAGAAAACAGTTAAATTTATCATCTTCTTTCTTCTTATGATCATCCATATACAAATGATAGCACTGTCTACCTTAGCAACAATAGCAAACCCCTAGATAGTTCATAATCAATGAAATAGTTAATTACATAAAAGTTTAAAAGATAAACAAGTCAACAGCTTTCTTTGCAATCAACAACCAACTAGAAAATCTTGCACATGGAAACTATTTAATTCACAATCGCTTCAGAATTTGAGACATGAAACAAGCTAAGTAAGTGATATGCAAACTAAGAAATTATAAAACTTGAAAAATGAGCATAGACACACTTGAATTAATGCAGAGTCTTGCCAAGGCAAATAAGAGAGATAATCACGATAGGAATATTTCAAGTCTCTCCTAATTATTTAAACAACAGAAGTCAAGGTGAAACAAAACTGCATGTTTTAAGTGGGATGTGGTGAGGATGGCAGTTTGTAAACTCTATTCTGAGTTTCTTCTGGAAGAACATGTCAGTGATGAAGCCAGAAACATTTTTAAGGGAATACCACTGAGAAATCATCTACACTATAATAATGACATGGGAAACACAGGTATTGATAGAAAGGAAGTTCTCCACAAAAGTGGAAGGAACAGAAAGAGGACTCTGAGAAGAACTGAAGATGGGATGACTGCTTAACAATGTACAGATGGGTCTGACTTTAAACAAGAGTCAATTTAAAGTACTCTTTAAATGAACAGAGCTTAAATGGTTAAGTTTATCAGTGATGAAAGATCCAGCATCATTAAGAGAAGCTAGAGTGTCTGAGATACCTTCTTAAAATACCATCACTGGGGCAAATGAAACTCAGGAACCCCTGTCTCATGATGCACCATCAGAATTGGTTTGAGAGATTAGGCATGTCTTCCTTTAAGATAACACTGCAGTGGGAATGTCTTATAATACTTGCAGATTAAGCTTAACAGGCAGAAATCATCTCTGTGTTTCCCCACACTTGGCAAGGAAGAGACGTGGCATTATACGTATATTGTAAAACTCAGTTTGGCTGAGAAAGCCAGGTCTTGAAATTTGCTTGCCAAGAGAATAAAATGATACAGATATGCATGCTAAATTATACATAAATATGCATACGGATGGAGCCACCCCCACGCACCATGGCTGGGTGATAAATAGACTGAGGATTGGAACTGTACTCTTTAGATCATCAAATGGTTGCCTAGGAGGGCTCAGGGTACTGTAGTTGGGGAAAATATTAAGCCGTATACACCACAGCACATTTTACAGAACCCATTTAATCTGGGTTCAAAGGGATTTGAGGCTCCTGAACTGTTAGGACTTGAAAGATGAGAATGGGCTGCTGATGACATGAGCCACAAATCTTGAGCATATGGAAGGGGCTGACCTGCTGTGCTCCACAAATGAGAAATTTGTCTCTCTTGGCTTTTTAGGAGGTGCTATGTGCTGAGACACTCGGAAAGAACAGCTCTACCAGCAAAGCCTGAAGTGACGCTCGTGTTATTCACAACACCTTGCAATTTAACTTTGAAGCCCAGTGTAATGTGGTGGGAAAGAGGTCAATTGTGACAAACAGAGGGGAAAAGAGCCCCACAGCTGTTACTTTCACCACCAAAGTTCCTCAACCACATTTATATTTCAAATGTGCGCTACAGAATCGCTTTGAGGAAATAGTCTAGTTTTTCTCTAAAGAAAACAAAATGAAAATATTGTGCTTTATCCCCCCACACAGAACTGACAACCACTTGGGGATGAGTTAGCTCTGAAAACTTTTCTTTGGAGCAGGGGATAGAATCTGGTGTATATAAAAAGGGTTTATTGATTGTACTGACTTTCTAATAAAGTAAAATAATGAAAGGTCAAATGACAAAGGATGCTTAACCCACTTGTATCCCTGCCTTCACTTGTGATTTTTTAAAAGTATCGTTGGTTCACATTCCTTTCTTTTTTCCCCCCTAACCCTATAAACTATACAAAATGCCAGTGAGCTGCAGACATGGAACTATGTTTACGTTAATAGCACCTGGAATTAATTTCATCAGGTGATACTTGTAGCCTTCTTAGGTAACAGTGGAAATGATTTGGACCTCTAATTGCTCTCAGGAAGAAGAGGAAACACCTGTACCGCCACTGTCGCGCCTCATCTCAGAGGCAGGTTTGTGAGAATTTTCTTCAACTCACCAGCCTGAAGCCTCCTTGGATCAATAATTACAGTCCTTAAATCTAAGTCCCCAAGAGGAGTATTCTTCCCCTCTCATAAAGTTGTCTGTCACATATCACTCTGAAATATATATCTTAATGAAATAATAGGTCCAAACAAACGCGTTTCTCTTTGGATGACACAGTGGTCCGGCTTGCTGGTGAGCAGATGAGGTAAAACACGAAGGCGGTGTTGATGATAGTGATTAAAACACCAGCTTTGACAGGGCAATAACTATAAAATCTTGCTGCTAGTAATAATCTCTACAATACAACTGCAATACCAGAGTACCATATGTCACAGCATAGCAATCCATCTCTCCGGGTGTCACTTACTTAAGCAGGTTCCAGAGGAACCTATCATTATTTTTAAGTAGGAGGAAAGGACACGATCCCATTGGTGTAGTACATTATTCACACTAGTTCTAGCCTTCGGCGGACTTATTTATTTCCACAGAAAGGAGTCTATAAACTTCAAACTATTAGATCAGCTATCAGGAGATCTGTAGTTTACATCTTTTTGGTGGTATATTTTGAAAAATTTAGTCTTTAATCTGTAGCCTTCCAGGACCATGAGCTTGTATTTTAATCATGTTTAATGTAAACCAGAATTTTCTCAAATGTTGCTAATTGCTTATATATCTATATCTATATTAGTAAAATTAAGAAGAAACCAAAACCTACTGTTGCATGAATAGAGGGGCCTTAAAGACAACAGCAAGCACACAGGACAATAATTCAACAAAATAACCTTAGAAGGTAAAAATCACAAAGGTAACTTGCCTTCTAAATTATGCTGAACTTTGATAAATGGATAATGAAGAAATTAATTGTGTTTCTATAGTAAAAGTAAAGGTAATCATTTCCAAATCAAATATTTGTTGGGAGTACCATCTAGTCATCTAGGAGGCAAATGGGTAAGTTATTTAGACTAGTATGATTCTATTCCCCTCTCTGTAAAACAAAATAAAATCACTTACCTAAGGAGGCTTCTGTGATAATTAAGAATATATTATATATAGGGGCTGGGGATTTAGCTCAGCGGCAAAGCGCCTGCCTGACAAGCGCAAGGTTGTGAGTTCGGCTCCCAGTACCTGAGAAAAACCAA
>NW_004955408.1:18567805-18660887 GCF_000276665.1 Chinchilla lanigera | reverse complement strand
TATATATATATATTTCTTGAAACAGTTTATTATAAATGCAGGACAACTAATTGTTCCTACTGTTGTGTCATTATTATTTATAAGAATTAATTATGGATTTCAAGGAGACTGAATTCAAGTCTACCACTGAGAGCTTGCTGAATAATATTGTCATTTCACTCCCTGAAGATATGGCAATTTGATTGTATCTTCCTCAGGTTTGGAGGAGTTGGTAAGGTCATGTTCCATAAGCTCTTGCCCCTAGGTCTGGCACAGACTTAATTTAGCTACTTATAATAATAGTAATGGAAAATCTTCTTAAAATTAAACTCTTTCATTGAAATAAAGAAACTAATCTATGTAAGCACAGAGAATTTGCTTGTGTTTTATAATATTTTAAAATCCCAGATTCCGCCAGAATCAGTATCTTTTCCCTGATTGCTCACATCTTACAAGGGGTACCCTCAGAATTTCATGCAAAGATCTGAAACAACTAAACCATGTCACAGGAGCAAGTGAAAATATTTCTGCTGAAATGTAAGGTAAAATGTAGCTGGCATGTAAGGATGAGACAAGCAGCAACATTCTCTTCTCTATGCACTCTTCCAGCAAGGTAGTATTTCAGATATCCCAGCAGATGGGGAGAAAAACATGAGGACAGCTTGTTAGAAAAAGACCCAGGCTGTTAAGTCCATCACAGTTCCCTTTTTCTCTCCTCATTAATTCCCCGATCCTTATTCCATTGTATAACTTAACAACTATTTCTAGAGGCAAAAGAAAAAAAAATTGTATCTAGTTCTCACCACCACCTGCTAGAGGCTTGTGTAGGTCTTGAGGCAGAAGGCAAAAGGTTTTCCCTAAATGAGAAGCCAGCAGGACACTTTCACTCGCTCTGTGGGAGAGCAACACTTGCAGTGAATTCCAATGAATTCCATATACCTGCTCTTTTGTGTCTGTATTTGATGGTACAGGTAGAAAAGGCATTTTACTCCTGTGAGTACTACAGGTTGAACTACTTGTTCATACAGAAACAAATCATCAAGGATTTAAAGGGAAAAGATAAAAGAGGAGAAAAGGCTCTACATAGGAAAGAGAAATGTTATTTGGTTTTAACACATATTAGTTATCCAAATAAGACTTACTGAGAGACACGATGAAACTGTTTTTGTATTCCCATATCATTCACTCTTGTTGCAATGAAACTAGTGGTGTTCCCATGGAGATACCTCACACCGTTCGTTAGGTTTTCTTTTTTAATTAATGATTAATGCCATCTCCTAATTACTCAGAGTGGGAGGTTCAATAATGTAAAGGATAGCCAGAAACTTTGAATTCCTGTGGCTTTCCTTTCAGTCTGTTGCTAATTTGTGGGGCTAAGAAGCAAAGCTAACTTAAGTTTCCCTTATCCTAATAGGGGAAAAAGTCTAAAATAAAGATGCAGATTCTAGAAAGAGAAACCACACTACAGGATCTATTTGTATGGCCGGCGAACCTAACTGAGCCCACATAGACACTTTTGCTGTCAAATATGTTTAAAATATTTGGATTATTATGCTAATACTTTAGGCTTGTATTCTAGTACTTCATGATTGAAGTAATGGGAGTTTGAATTTCTCTTGAAAGAATTAAAAATCTGGAAGCATTAGACTAGTACACCTGCATGGCAAATTTGGCTAAGGGCTTACAATTTTCCTGCAGTGGGAACTCTGCTTTCTATTTTATAAGACACTAGCTGAATCTCAGTGACCACAGTGAGGCTTGGATTTTATGAGACCAACTTCTAATAATCAAAATACAGTTCTTTGCAATTAAGCCCGCCAAAAACTCTGCAAATAACAATGGCTAGGCATGTTCCTCTGTTGTGGATACTGCTAGGATGCATTATCACTTTCCCATCACTGGCACAAAATGTCTAGCACCTGCCACTTAAAAGGAGAGTAGTTTATTTTACATGATGATTTCAGAGGGTTCAGTCCAAAGTTGACTGGTTCCAAGGCAGAAGCTACATGGCCAAACAGCAGGGCAAAGGATGGCTGCTGAAAACATGGTGGTCAGGAAACCAAAAAAGAGAAGGGAGGAGCCAGGGATAAGAATACATCCTCTCGGGTCATTCCCACAGTGACTCGCCTCTTCCAACTAAGCCTTACCATGTAACCCTATATTCAGCTAGGAACTTATCAATGGAATAATCATCCCCTGATGAGTACGATGGCCTCATAATCCAATCCCCCCCCAAAGTCCCAACTCTGGACACAGGAGACTTTCTTTGGACATTTTAGATTGCAACCATAAAACAGAAATACACATAGCAATATGAACATCCCTGTTCTTGTGGTGCTTAAAAGCTATCAATGGTGATTCCATGTGCTCCAAAAATAATGTAAGGAGTGTTGTAATCCTATTATAGCTCACAAAATTATAGGATACTTTGGATAATATGGACATAGGAGAATGGGAAAGGAAAGAAGGAACACACAAAAATTACTCCTGAATGATATTTCTAGACCAACTGTGTCCAACAGACCTGCAAGACAAGCTACAATGTAGTTCAAAAAATAACTAGCAGGACTAAGGATGTAGCTCAGAGGTAGAATGCTTACCTAGTATGTATGAAGCCCTAAGTTCAATTCCCAGCTAATAGCCACATTTAAAAATGATAAAGAACTACTAGAAATTAATTTTAGTAATAATCTTTATTTAACCCAATGCATTCAAAATATCATTATCCGAGTAATAACCAATAAAAAACATAATGAGATTTTATAAATCCCATTTTAAACTAACTCTTTCAATCCAATATGTACATTTATGGTTGTCAACCTCCCATTTAAATAAGCCATATTTCTAGTGCTTAATAATGATGTATTTTTACTCTAAAGAAGCATTTCCATAATTGCAGAAAATGTATAGCTGGTTAGTTGTAGAATATATTTCAAGTGTGAGAAATTTGTTAAGCCAGGCATGGTAGAGGATGCCTGTAACCCCAGCACTCAAGAGGCTGAGACATAAGGATCCTTGTGAGTATGAGATCAGCCTGGGCTATAAAGTGAGCTCTAGGTCAGCCTGAACTATATAGTGAGACCCTGTCTTAAAAACACAAAAAGAAAGAAATTTTTTATTTGCAGATATCTGACATAATGAAAGACCAAATCATTTTTCTGAAATACTATGTCCATTTCAATTGGATTGAGTCAGATAAAGAAATGCTTAGTAAATGAGAAAAAAGGTGTTGTTTTTATTTCAACAGCAACAAAAATAATTAATAGTTGCACAAGAAACATATATTATTGATACTAAACAATATATATTACTAAAAACTAAGAAATTTAAAACTACTTAGAAAATTTGCCAAATCCCTATATATGTGTGTGTGTATATATATATTTATATTTATGTTTATTATTGCTTCATGCAACTGAATAGTCCAGAGGTTGCTCTAGCCTAATCAAAGAAATCGATTTTGCTATTCTAGTCTTGAATCCAGAACTTGGTTTTGCTGTGCTGTGCTTTACTACATTAGCCTAATTATCAACCATGTTGTCTCCCTGTTGGTGTTAGATCTCAGAAAACAATACCCTAGCAGGTATCACTTTGACATATCCAAGTTGACAAAGCCTCAGAATTGAACCGTATCTCACCTTTCCTGAAATCCCTACACCTGTGTGTTGGTTGTTTTTAATCCTCTTCCTTCCCTAAGCGTCACATGGGCTTTCAGTGTAATTCACTTATTTGTCTGAAGATTAGATCCACCAAAGGGAAAAGTTATTGACTTCACGACCTTCAATCTCCTCAGCTCCTCCCCTGATTATATTCCTAATTCAAGAAGAAAGATGAAAAAAGTTACCATCTCGGGGCAAACACTTTCATAAACTATCGTCTGTGCCCACGGACATTCAGTTTGCAAAGAGATTTAATTATGCGGTATTAGCTATATTTCAGCCTCTTTTTATTTCCCTAAGAATCATTTACTACACCTCAAAACTGCTTATACTGTTCTCCCTTCTTTCAATCTTCTCTACAAAGAATGATAAATCTACATGCATCTGAATTTTCTTGGGTTACTGGATATTCACATTCCTGTGATTTGCATACTATTTTTCTTCTGGTTGTGTCTCTGCTGTGAGTTACAGTCACTGAAGCTTGAAGACCACTGGAAATATGCTTTGTCCCTACAATGACCAAATGGCTATGAGGTGCTCCAAACTTTCTTCCTGAGATACAGTTCCCAATCTTCATTTACACCAGCTCTGACTCATGAATTTGGTTCCATAGGTACTAATTATTCAGATATAGAACATCTGTTCAGAGATACATTTATTACCAATGTAAAGGAGCAAGACCTCATGGAAGAAACCTTATTTCCATATTTGCCCCCAAGTTCTGGCTTGTGGTCAAATCAACATGAGCACAGGTAACTGTAATGTAAGAACTATTGTAAGGAGGGAAATCTGAAGGTGAATATGAAAACATGGACAGACAAAGGTGTCTAACGTTCACTAAATTGTGAAGACTAGGATACTGTCCTGTAGCTTGAATAGATTTCCATTAGTATTTGTTTCTTGTGATGAGCAAATGCATCTACAAAGCATGGATATTGACTGCTCTCCAATGGTCCATGCAAAGAAGCATTATTTGCAGTGTTACCAAACACTCCCAGATCAGATTCCAAGTGACTTGTAAATAAGGCCCAGTGTTTCAGCCTTAGGTTTGTAGAGTCCAATTCTAGCCAAGCTGTTAACTCTCTTTAGCCAGAATACCTCCAAACCCCCCACTTCTTAAAACACTTGCTATTTAACCAAATTTATAATCTATTACTACCTTCATGCAGTATCTAACCAGCTGAGTGTTCTTTGACCAAGAATCTTGATATGACAGTTTAAGAAGTAATTACCTTAAGCTCTTACCAATTTTCTATCCATTGACTCTGGCCTACTTTATTTATGTTCCTTGGTTATAAATCCCTACTTTCTCTTTTTGTATTTATTTTTCAACAAGCAAGGAATATTTTATTTCGCCCAAACCCCCACAAAGACACACTCACAAATAGGACGAAAGAACATGGTTTTCTAGCCTGTCTGGGATACATGGGGCATTGTATTTCATAGAAACACAGCTAGTGTAAAAATGAAGCATACTAGTTAACATCACCCATTGCTTCTGTGTCAAAAAAAGGGTTGTAGAGAAAAACATTTTATTTGTACTCTACTACAAAGGTGCTGTACAGTTAAACTTCTGCTTACTCAAAGTTATTGTGTAGGAAATGACAGAAAATAGAGGAGGCATTCTAATAATCTGCTCAAAATTAGCAATTAAGCCATAGATGCTTGAATACATATAGTATGCATTACTTATTTGTCAAGCCTCACTTTGATAATGAGCAGATGCTTTATCACTGAGAGTAACTGATTTTTTACTATTTAGGGGATACCAGATTCAGTAATGGAAGTAGAAAGTACTTTAAAGAAACTTGCTTTTAGAAAATATCTCCTTGGATTTCTCTCTCCTCCATCTCTGTGTCCTGCAAAGCCCTACTATAACAACCCCCACACCTGTCATGACAGTACGATGTGGTCTCTTTTGCCATTTTAACCAATGGCATAGTTTTTTTCCTATAACGTTAGAAAAATACCAGAAGACCGATTCTTCAAAGAAACATAAAACTTGAAAATCCATGCTATCATTGTTGAAAAGTGGGAAAAAATCAGTCAACATGATGATTATTCTAATACTGTACAGTTTGTCCTAATGTTTCAACTGTTTGTCAAGATCCTTTATGTCTTCCTAATACAGCTATTGTGATCAATTCATATGAAATTCAATTGAACTATTTCCAGGTAATTCCTTGTTGTTTATGAATATTAGCACTAACTTTCTTCTCGTGTCTTATAATGTCAATTCAATATATTTCCTTTGATTAAATGAAATGTACACCACTATTTTTCATTAATTTTTTTAAAGAGTACCACTAGATAAAACTTCAAAAGTAAATGTTCTACGTGATATTGACATAGAGATCTTATAAATTCAGGAAAACCATATTTTTTAACATCTTAATAATTTCACTACCCAGTCAGTTATTTATTCACTTGCTTTCATTTTATTTTAGAAAAGTTGATTATATTTCATAATATCCTGACATTTAATCATTCATACTGACATATTTATCTGCAGTTAAACTATCCAAATACTAAGCTGATTCCTTACAAGTACTTACGGAAAAATACTTCCAATTTATATAGCTTTTATTTAGTGTACTTTAGAAAGCATTTAATGTAAGTATAAAAATATTTTATTTAGTGTGTCTTAATAGAAAAATCAATCTAATTTAAGTAAGGTAAACAGTGCATCTTTGTATATGCTAGAAAATGACACATTGTTTAAAAAAAAAGGCATGATCAGAAATATTGTACCACAAGCGATAATTTTCACAATGTCATTTATTTCTCTTTATATTTTACAAATACTCCTTGTTATCATTCTAATGATTAAAAATGTAAAGTTGCATAGCGGGATACTAGACTTACAAAACTGCAATTTCTTGGGAAAATCAGAGTTTAAATGTAGTTCTTGAAAGCCTTTTTAATTCTTATTTAATAGAAAGTGAAGTAACTAACAAATTGCTTCATAAAGTTTTATAAATAAACAAGACCTAAATTACCACATGCTTTTAAAATTATATTTCCATTCCTCTATCCCAGAACATATATATATATATATAGTCTCTTGAGTCCCTTACTCAAAGAAAAAAAATATTGAGGTGATTTTGCTGAAGAATCAATGAAAACAATATTTTGGACCAAACTATAAAGAAAATTAAGGACTCTGCACATGTGTACTGAATCAATTACCGTCGTGTCATTATTAACAGAGTATTGTAGAACACCACTTACTTCACCTTTAATAATGCAACTGTAATGTTAAAAAGTCATTATGTTCATTTTAGTCAATCAATAGACAATTGCTGAATGAATGAATGTGTACATGACAATAGTTACATCTTTGCTTTTCTTCTGTGTTATTTTCAGGGCTGTGATTATTTTGGTATAGAGCACAGTGACAAGGTAGAATAGTTCCAAACGGAGGCAAATCAAAGTAAAAGGTTTACTGTAGTTCAATCAAAGCATTAAGTGCCAACATTTCCTGCTTGTAATAAAAGATAATATCTTGAATCATCTGCTTCTGAGTGCCTGTCTAAAACTATGTAGAAGTTTTCAAGGTGCAGGTTAGCTATTCAACTCTACTGTGTATAATTTTAACTTAGATCTTATAAAAATTTGATTTTCTACATTTTACAGTTGCAAGTTCTTTTTCCAAAAGAGTAAATCCATAAGGACTAAGAATTTGCATTTAAAAAAAAACCCTTATAATTTTTCATATACATAATCAATCAAACTTAGGCAATAATTGTTTTATGACCTACTCATATATCCTACTCTCATGTTTATGAAACTACATTTAATGTTTAACCAATGACATAAGAATTGTCCACATAAAATAATACTGTAAGATACTGTTTAAAACAGCTGTTGAAGATATTATGAAGTATCATATTTTATTGAAAACATTTACATATTCCAAAATATCTATTGCTTTTTGGAGGTCTGAAATAAAATTAAATATTCAGGTATAATAAACATTACAACTACCCTTCTTAAATTTCTTCCTTCTGCATATCATAATTGAACATCATTGTCCCTCCACAAAATATGGAAAGTAGTTTCAAACAGCAATAGGAAAGTAGTTTCAAAGTTCTGCAGTACCACTTACTACTGTAGAATAGATTCTTTTTGTAGGAGACCTCTAGTATTAAATCTGAAATGTTCTTTCTGTATTACGAATTTATACTGCTTGGCCCCTCAACTAATTTGAAAACTTCTCCCATTGTCAAACGGTCTTATCCAGGATGTAAATTAGCACAATAAAATTATTAGAATGCTTTCAAGCAAGTTCTTTCACCATATCTGCATGCCTTTATAATCACACTAAGAGCACCAATTTCAATTTCTCTGCCAACAGCACTTTTGAATAATTTTTGCAACTGATAATTTCATGAAGACATGAATGCATGACATTGTTGGGCCCAGCAGAGCAAGATTTCATTATTCAGCTTGTTCTTCCTCAAAATTTCTCTCATATCTTTCCTCTGTCTTTATCTTTCCCCTTTCCTCTGTTGAAATTTCTCCCTTATTCTAAGACACACTCCCCTAGTCCCCAAACTCCACACATTGACATACTATGCTTATGTATAATAACATAATAAAATCAATTTTCACAGATTATCTGAAATATTTTAATATGATAGGCTAGAGTAACAAGGATGAATTATTTCATGCTCTTGAGGGAGTTAGGGTAGGGAGTTTATGGTTTTGTTCAGAGCTCAATCTCAAACTTTATTACCAAACTAAAAAACACAATAAAATAAATCTGCATTCCTTGAAATCATAAATATTCTTAGTAGTATTTAAACACATTTAAAGGGAGAGTAGATATTATTATCACTTATGAACTATAGTAGAAGAAAACACCCACACAAAAATAAAAAAAAATAAAATAAAGAAAAGCTTCACTTAATCAAGAGCAGAGTATTTGCTGACAACCTCCATAGGTGAACTGTCAAATTTGGCTCTAAGCTATCATGTCATGCAGAAACATCTTGCCTTTTCCTGCCCTCCTACTTTTGAATTTGGGTCAGTACAGGAAGTTTTACACTGTATCTGTATTATCTAGATTCTCAGGACAATCAGAAATCACTGAATCTGATTTTTATTTCTTCAAATTAAAGTATAAACTCTACCAAGAGGATGACACATATACAAATACATAAAAATGTAAAGTATAAATTACTAAAAATTGTGTTATAAATATACTTAGCTAAAAAACCAATTACTAAGCAAATGCTTCATGTGTTTAGATGTAAGCACTGATTTTGCTCTGCGAGGTCATGATTTTTGAAAGACAATCCAAGTAGGAGTGTTTTGCCCCTGGAGTCTTCATTCAGAGTATTTTCCAGTGGTGTCACAAACAGATAAATGCACCTAATTACTAGATTGCACATCCTGATGTATGTTTATTTGACTATGCAAACAACTCACCAAATGTACAATTTTCTCTTCTTAAAAAACATAGTAATTTAAATGCAAAAGATATGTTAATCAGCATTATCATTGAGATTTTTCATATGTCAAGTTAGGATGCTTGGAATTATCATTTTGTTGCCAGCAATAAAGCATCTTACACTGGAAATCCATTTTGGAAACATCTCAACAAACTCAATGAAGCCTAAATCATTGTGCCCCTGTGAGATTAAAGCAAACATGGTGTCACCTCTTATATAATGATAATTTGGTAGATACACACTGTTTCCAATAAAAGTAGGAAAAGGTAAAGCCCAGGCCATGATCCTGTAGAAAATATTGTGTAAAACATTCACATGAACAAAATTTGAAAATGAAGGGAATACACAGAATTTGCTCTTCCAAATTACTATATAAGGTCCTTTGAAGTATCAGTAGTCACTGCAGTATGAAAATTTGAACCTGATGTGTTTTAATCATAGCAGGATTGGTAGGAACTCCACCAGCCCAAGGGTGCTCCCATAGCTTTTCCCGAGGTAATTGTTATTTTAATTGGCTGAAATAAACTATAATGCCCTCAGGCCAGTGATGAAACTATGGATAGGCACTTTTTCCCTTTAGAAAGAGTAGCACTGAGAAAGTTTGTACTCTGGATTTTATTAAAAAAAAAAAAAAGTCAAGAACACAAAACGGTCTGAACATTCTTCTGAGGACTCCTCTATCTATCACTACTACAGCATGTTAGAGAATCATTTTCATTCAGAAGTTTCTTCTGGGGAGACACTGTGTTCTAACTAGAAATTTAA
Organism: Chinchilla lanigera; assembly: GCF_000276665.1. NCBI lineage: Eukaryota > Metazoa > Chordata > Mammalia > Rodentia > Chinchillidae > Chinchilla > Chinchilla lanigera. The sequence goes on along the minus strand of NW_004955408.1, from coordinate 18,651,028 downwards.
CAGAAACTGCTTCCAAGATTTTGGCCCTACTTTCCCTCTTCTTTTCTAAAGCCCTGAGAACTCTAAGGTTTTTTGTTTTGATACAAATTCTAACTAATAGATACCTCTATATACACATATATTTTTTAAAACTTAAAAGATAAAAACTTATTGGGAATAAAATATGTTTGGGGCTAGGGATTTAACTCAGCGGCACAGCGCCTGCCTGGCAAGCGCAAGGTCGTGAGTTTGATTCCCAGTACCGGAAAAAAAATAAATAAATTTTAAAAAAGGGAATAAAATATGTTTGTTCAGAAAAGACCATGACAATTTGAAAACGATAAGATAATGGCGGGACCATAGGAAGAATGAGCAAAATACTTCATCTAAAGAGCAGAATCATTGCACAATAGCTTCATCATCCGGGTAAAAAAAAAGGAAAAACAAAAATTTAATGATAATGGTACAAACCTTTGGAGACCGAAGAAACAGCAGAATTGAGAAATAAAAGTGCGGTGAGGGATGGTTTTCATGTTGAGGCATGCTAAATAAATGATGAAGTTATTTTTATTTAGTATTTAGAAACCGACATTTTGGATATTTGTGCACTTGTATTTAAAATGAGTGGAAGTAGTGGATGAGACGGTTACATTCTTATTTCTCGGTATGCTGAGGAGCTAAGGAATAGTCTATGCTCCAAATATCACAGCAAATAATATATCTGTGAACTCGGAATACCATTTTAAAGCTTTATCCACTATGCCAATATACTGAATATTGAAATAATAGGATACTATTGATAAAAAGTTCTGCAACTTCAAGCACCATAATTTAATGCCTAGAGAGAATGAACAAAACTGACCTATGACAGAGCTTCCTTGATCTAGCCTAGGAAATTCCTCAGCTGATGGCACCACATACCTTTTTAATAAAGGCTTGAACTCACAATTTTGGTTTGTGTCTCTTCTATAATTCTTACAGATGGACATAGTATATATCTTGAGGTGTTAAATCTCTTCTTTTCAAGTATCACAGATTTATAACTACTTTGGAGACAGGCATATTTACTGGGAAATATCCCAGAGGAGACAGAAATCCCCACACAAACAAATCAACAACAATAAACTCATCAAATTATGCATGTGGAGGCATCTAAAAGAAACAGACCCTTAGAAAAACATACCACTAACATGGTTTTCCTGACATCAAAAAACAAACCCCCTAACCTTCTATCATACTGAGTCTATCTCCTTTGTGAAGGGAAGACAAGAATAACAGAAAATTGTTTATAGCTATTTCATTCAGGTCTAAAATATTTCTGGTTTTCTTTCACAAGCTGAATGCCCCCTCCCTTTTCCAGCAAAACAGAACATTCATGTCCATAGACATTTGCTGGCAAGAGGCACACAGACACATCAAAATAGCTGTCCACAGACTACATTATTTAAAGTAGCTTTCCTTAGAATAAAGGATAAGAAATCACCTGTGGAATCCAAAAGGAGAGGCAGGACTAGCATCTACTACCTGTTTTGTTGAATAAAACCATTCCAATGTAGAAAGATGTGAAGGTCTTTCCCAAAATGAAAGTTAATCATCTTTTTTAAGTTTTACAGACAAGCAAAAACATGGTCTTTGTCTTAGGAAGGGTGTTTGCATGATATTGTGAAGAAATATAGGTGGATGGACCTACCTGGTGAAGAACCAGATTCCTAACGATGACAGCCAAGACCAGGATTTCCTGCAGACTTTTAAAGGACTTCAGGGCCTTCCTGCTCTTTTCTTATCTGATGTACCTTCACTTCTCAGCCCTCAGTGACATTATTCTTAGGACCTAAAAAGGGATGAAAAAGAAATTTTTCAAAAGACTGCCGAGTTACAGCAAAGTCACCTTGCACTTGCTTCAATTGTGGTGCACTCAGGAATATAAAACAGAAACTTGTTAAAACAGGAAATATACTAAACACAGGGAAAGGGTGGAGAGGCTAAGCCCATGTGAGTCGTATAAAACAGGGGAAACTGGCTCACTGTGTACAAGGCCAGTTTGGTTTTCAGAAGGGGCTGTCATAGGTGAAAACAGGGTGGAGAGAATCCTGAGCAAGAATTCAACATGTTTTCACGAGTACCCGCTATGTGTACTTAGAATGATGAGGGAGAAAGCTATGGGTTGTGCCTTTGCACATTTTCTACTGCAACTGATTAAATGATAAACACAAACTTGCAGAGGTGAAGCACAATGGGGTACATGTGACAGGAAGTGATGCCCAGGGTTATGAAGAAAGCAATATATCGCCCAGACTTGTGAGGAGTGAGCTGTCCGGGTTACATGTGGCACTGAAGGAAGTACAGTGGACAAGCAGGTGAAAACTGAAGGAAGTATGAAGGATAACCAGGTGAGCAAACAGCCCTAGACATTCACAGAATGGTGTGCAGGAAGGGGAAGCTAGTGCTTATAGTTACAGCAAAGAACAGAGCCTGGGAAGGTGAGCAGATAAATCTCACCAGGACTTATGACGAGCTTCTGTAAAGGGGACTTGAATCAATAAATTACAATCTGACTTTGAGCAATAAAAGCATTGCTGAGTAGTGTGTCAGTCTCCGGAGGTCTTGAGAAAGTCTTACTGAATTATCTCAACCACCTCATTAATAAAAGTTTTTCTAAACTTAATTTGAATTTCAACTTAATGTGTTTTTGGATCGAAAGCAAATGAATATATGTAGCATATGTGTTTTTTTAAAACAGCTTTCATTTTTAAAAGACTGAACAAAGAAACAAGTTTTTCTTTGGGTTTGGCTAAACTGGGATGCTGATAATATGGTAGTTTGAAATGGACCAGTTTGTGTCCACGAGTAATTTATATATAGGCGCTCACATAAATATGCATACACATATGTATGCTTCTCTTTCTCTCCCTTTCTCCACTTTTGCTCTTCTAGCTTGAAACTATGCTGGCAAACCCAAATATGTTATGAATTTCTAATACTTTTACAAAAGGAGTTACTTTTATCTAATGAACATATACAACAGGGATTTTAACAAAACAGTAAAAATGGTATATAATTCCAGTATTCAAATCTATTTTATCTAAAGTTCTGAAACAAAGTCATTCCAGCATATTAACCTCTTCATTGGTTTGAAAAGTAGATCTGCATGATGCTTTATGTAAACTGGCGTTTTCAACTAAATTTCCTGGGAGAGACAAAGGGAGGAGAGGTCCCTGTTTGAAATGCATAAGCATAGTGGCAACTCTTCAGATTACAGTCCTCCCACGCAGGGAAAAGTCTTGTCGCCACGTGGGTCTGCCTCTCTCCCCGATAGTTCAGAATGAAGATCCAATTATCTATTGCCTTAAACATCAGACAAAAAAGAAGTGCTAGAGATGAGATACTGTAGGTGGTGGGCAGGAGTGCCTGGTGCATTTTACTTGTCCTAAGTAGAATTGCTGAGCCTCTTGGTAGGCTTTGCTCTCATGAATGAACTCTGTGCAGCAGATTTAAGCACCTGTGCCATCAGGTTGGATTAGACTGAGTTATGCGCATTTCAGAACCCGCTGGTGGTCTGAAAACAGTAACACTGCAGGAAATAAACAATAGTTCTGCGGAAGAGAACTAAAAATAGTCCATTTCTGGCCAATACACTTGTAGCTCAATGTCAGTTCTTATAAATCGTTACTATATGATAATACATCAAAATGAGACTGTATTCTTTCATACTTATTCAGCCTGATTATATTCTGCTATATTTTAAATCCATTGCTAATCATTTTAGTTAGAGTCGTATGTTATAAGATCTGAGCAAAAGAAAAATTCTGCTTCTGTTTAAAAAATGCCAAAATAATTTTAAAAAACAGGAACATTTTTAAAAATTCCATTTATTCATTTCTTATGGCTCGAGTCATCAGTGTAGGAAGCTTGTGCACAACTTTATACCCAAAAGAGAAACAAACAATACATTACAAGGGGCACAAACGGGTAAGAAGCACTTGGAGTTTGTTAAAATTAATAAAGGTTTTATGGAGGAAACAAAAGTATGGGGAGGATTTTTAGATGAGATGAAAAGGGTAGGAGCCTCAACCAGCAAAGGAATCTGGGAAAATGGGTTCAAGATGTATTACTGTTTAGGAATAATTCCACTTCACTCCCATACCCAGAGAAACACAGAAATAAGTGAGAGCATAAATTGAACAAGAACAGTATGTATGTATGTATGTTTGTATATGTATATGTATGTATTTTTGTGGTGCTGGGGATGGAACACTAGCCCTGAAGCATGCTAACCATGTACTCTACCATGGCTATACTTGCCATCTCTGCTCATTTTTGAATACATATTTATTGTAGTTTGAAATTTAATGATGAAGAAAATGAATATATTTATTACCTTCAGGAAATTACCTCTGTCCTGAGGGAGAGAGACAAAGACCACTGAAAAACTATTCTTCAAACAGATAAAATGCAATGTGCTAAATTATAGCTAATAAGTACGGAGGTCGGAAAGTTGCACTTAAGAGCTGAGTGAGGATTATGATATTTTAGCTAAGAAATGACATGCTAGGAAATGGGGCTGATTGTGGAGTATTCCAGGCAGAGACCTGGGTGCCAAGAAGAATTTGACCAAGTCTCAGATCTGATGGAAAATGATTAAAGCAGGTGAAGAAACAAGAATGTGGGGAATAGACAGTTGGAGAAGCAGGCAGATGCCATGTATTTTAGGTCTTTCTTGTTGCCTCAGAGAGTTTGAGATTATATTTTAAATTTGTGAGTATAAATTTCAGGGCCACTGGAGGGGGGGGGTAGGTTTGAATGATAAATTAGACTTAGGAGGTGAATTATAGGCAGAAGTGAGAAACCCACTTACACCAGGCATAATGAGAGGAGTTAAATGTGAACATGTTATGGTTTAAATTATTCTGTTCTGATTTAGTACAATGAAAATATTTGTTGTAGTAACAGCTCCTTTCCATAATGATATTATTCTTTATATATATATATGTATATATATATATAAAATCCTTTATATATATTATCCTTTATATATGTATATATTTCACTAATCTACTGTAGTCTTTATACTTCCTACCAAATTTCTTAGCACTTAATTACATACTGGTCAGTACTCTGGGTTTTACCATTATATTTAAATTACTGACTGGATTGAGAACATCTTAAAGGCAAGGTCAACAACATTTTTTTTTTTTGTATTTTACATTATCTAGTATATTCTTGATGTGATTTATGGACTAGTAATAACAATAAATACACATCTAATGTTTACTATGTCTCATAGAATGTGCTAAGAGCTTTGCATTTATGATTCATTTACTTCTATGCATTCAAATCTAAGCAGAAAGACATTTTATTATTTTAAAAGTCATAAAACTCAAAGGGCAACAATGGGTCATTTGTCCACTTCTTAGTAAGGGTTAAATTCTTTTTTATTTTACAAAGGAAAAAACAAGTATCTGGACAAATAAGCTATTAGTCAAGCTGCTTTGCAAAATACACGTGAATGGTATTTTCAAAATATTGTACCCCTTTTTGGTCCTACTGGAAATCAACTGTGATTCTGTAACTTGTGATATAATCCCAGAGTATTTCTGTCTACAACTGCTAGCTCTTCACAATAGTATTTATCATTTAAGTGGAAGGGCTTATTTAATACAGATGACATGATTCTTTGACTCATTTATCTACTCTTTCACTTAAGCCAAGTCAGATTTCTCCCATCACTAAATCAGAAAGATCACAATAGAGATTCTACAGTGAATGTTACTAGTTCCTTTTCTCTGCATTCAAAATATTTCTGTCATATAAATATCCATGCAGAAATGCCCATCAAACAATGACTGTGATATAGATCATAGCTCTAGCCCAATTTTTTCAACAGATGCAGAAAACAAAGTCAAAAAGAGGACAAAGACGGTGATTTGAACAGGAAAAAAACAAATGCTATATTAATGGGAATTTTGAGGAAAAATAAAGATTGTCAAAAATATTACACTGAGTAAACTACAGAGGACATAAAAGCAAGACAAAATTAGAAATACTGTACATTCACGCTGAGGCATTCAAATATAAAAACAATGGATATATTTTTGGGGGTTATACAGACATCAAATGTTTGCTTAAACTATTTTCTTTTAAAATATAATTGAGATAGGAGATGAAGGTACAGCAAAAGTGCCTTGGGAAGTAGGCATGACCTGTTAATTGTAAGATCCTGGACACACGTGCAGAACAGTTCTCAAACCTCTGGACTTCTTTCCAGAACATGAGCAGATTTCCAATAGGATGACCTAGGTCTGATATCAGCTTGAGGAATGGGATCCTAGCGCTGCCTCACAGGACCAGGATGTAGAAGTTCTCACGATTTTTTTTTTTTTTTTACCTTGCTATGTGGACAGGGTAAGAGAAACAGATACCAAGAAGATCCTGCTATCTTGACATTTTTCACTGCAGTCCTTTCTGCTTTCTCCAGGGTGTCCTTTTGTGCTTTTTCTCCTGTTACTGGGCCCAAGCTCACGCTACAGAGCCAAGTTCTCTCTCACTCTTCATTTCTACTTTCTCAAATAAACTGGCCTACTGCTTTCTTGCCTGGTTTGTTCAATTTTTATTCGAGATGAGAAGAACCTGAGATCCGACTCCAGAAATTGAGGCGAGGAAGCCAGAACGTGGTAACGTTTAATTGGTGAGCCGCTTTTAGAAGGAGCTACTGCTAGCACAGCTACAGGGATAGCAGTTATGCACAGCATACATAACATTTTCTCACAATCCAGTTTCCCTATCAAAATATTACATTTTGCATAAAGAAAATTTCAGTTCCCATTTTGGTTCACATTATGAACACAAGTAACTATGTACTTCTTCCCTATAGGCAAAAAGCACTTAAATAATGAATGGAAGGTGATATAAACACTCCTTTTTGTTTTTTCCTACATAACTGTACAGGATGCTTGGAAGAAATGTGTGAAGATGACACAGAAGGGGGAGGAGGAACAGGGAATGGGGATGAGGGTAAAGAACACTTGCATATCAGTCCTATCATTTTCGAAGTTGCAAATGCTTTGATTAGTCCATTTCTAGCAGTAATTCATTTTCTGCCCACATTTGACCTGCTCTATACCCACTCCTAATTTGCTGAGATTTGTTGGGTGATGGAAAATTGTACCATTTGGAAATATTAATTCACATCAAGCTGAATAATAAATTTGTTTAAGAGCTAAGGCTTGGTGTAAGAAAAACTAACTCACCTATAAGATGTTGGCTCTGCAGAAGTAGAGTTAGCAGTCTATTTTTTACTTCATTTGAATATTTGCAGGGCTGTTATAAAGGAGGCGCTTACATTTTCTTAATGGGGAGGTGGAAATATGAACTGGGGAATATTGCAAAATATTAAGTGATTTTTTGAGTCAAATAGAGAAAAGTCACATAATAATGTGAATGAAATGTCTTAAAATATTTAAATACAGTCTTTAATTTTTTAAAAATTTACAGAATTAGTCACTTGTTGTCTGTTTAGTTCTCCAAATTCAGTTTAGCCTGAAGCATTGTAATAAATATGAATGACCCTGGAAATACAGGAAAACAACATTTGGTAAACATCATATGGCTTTACAATTAGAGACCATTTACACAGATTACATGATTTTTTTTGTGTTAAAAAAACCTCATTTCTACAATTCTCTTTATTCGCATTTTTATTGGGGGGTTGTTTGTTTTTTCTCTGCAGAAGTACCTTTTTATTTTATTTTTTTTTTTGGGTTTTTCTCCGGTACCGGGAACCAAACTCACGGCCTTGCACTTGCCAGGCAGGTGCTTTTGCCGCTGAGCTAAGTCCCCAGCCCCAGAAGTACCTTTTTAAATTTAGGGGACTTATAGCCAAGCTTCATGGGACATTTGTATTATTTGAGCATAATTTAACAAATGCAAGCATAAGATGGTTTATCCTTTCCTAGATGACAGAGTATCCCTTGGATACTTGGTAAAAGAATCAGGACATGTAAACTTGGCAGAATTACTTCAGAAGCTGAAGATGGAATACCCAGGGAACTTTTCTTAGTGAACTCACAGACATCAAGCTATTTCACTTTCTGGAACATTTGGGAAACAAGTCATTCCTCTCAACTCTGAGGAAAGTTGTGGCCATTTCCCACACCTATAGCTGTTTGAAGGCTAACTTTCTCATAGTACCTTAGGATGATCAACAAACTGTCATGCTAGTGAAACAGACCCTGGCCTATGACTGTATTCAAAACCCTCCATTACTTCTTACCAGCTTCTTAAATTTGATGAATAACTTAACTTTTCTGTGCATCAATTTTATCATGTATAACATGGGAAAACTTTGCACATTTATTGTATATGACTTATAGTACTATATAAAGGGTTTGGGAACTTGCCCTTGACACAGTATTATATATGTGTTGGATAGATGCATATGTAACATTAAAAAGTATATCTAAGCAACATTTATTTTAGGCACCTATATTGTTCCAAGCCATGTCTCAATAAAGGTAGGAACTGATAGAGTAGGCAGTCCAGGAATACAGAACAGGAGCTCTTAAGAAATGCAGTAACTTGGGGCTGGGGATTTAGCTCAGCGGCAAAAGCGCCTGCCTGGCAAGCGTAAGGTCGTGAGTTCAGTTCCTGGTACCGGAGAAAAACCAAAAAAAAAAAAAAAAAAAAAGAAATGCAGTAACTACAATCAAGGTCTCGTTTTGGAACAGACAGGAACCCAGGGCATAGCACACAGAGAAGGGGAGAGGCAGGGAATGATGTTAGAAGGGCAGGCTAGGGTCTATGGACCAGAAAATGGAGTGGGGATTTTATCTGAGGTGCAATGGAAAACTGCGGTAGGAAATGAAAATGAGAAGTAAATTGATCTAACGTAACTGCCAATAAATTCCTTTGTTCTCATATGGCCCCTGAAATCTTCCGCTCAGTACCCATTCACTTCACTTAGGCTCTGCATTGCCTTGTTGCTTTGACCCTACATTAGGGCCTTATTATCCACTTGACAAATACAGGAGATACTGGCTGGGAAGTAAATGAGTATCTGCCACTGACAGATGTTACTGCTTTATTGCTTGCTTGCTACATTGGTCTAGTTAGGCATAAATGGAGTTATATGTGTTATCTCGCTATATTTCACTCATCCAAAGTTTTGGTCACAATAATGCTTCCGTGTCTTGTCATAAACCCTGCAAAGGACTAGCTAGGTGCACAGGCTCCAGACAGCTGCCTACATTTATATGATGTGTGAGGTACTAATCCACATTTACATGATAAACTTTCTTGATCACTAGGCTATGGAGACATTTAAAATTCTTACCATTAGATTTATTGTATTTGGTTGCAGAGTACCCAAGCACATATCTTACTGAGGTGTGAGAAAGTGGAATCAGAGCATAGGAGCTTGGACCAATCGAATAGGGAACAGATAAGATTTTAGTTCTATGTCACAGGGTAATTTTCTGTGAGACGGTCCAATCCAGCTGATTTTCTGCTTACAAATCCTGCCTTCTTCTACACATGATCTGAACCAATAGCTGGACATTTTGCTTTTAAAGGTATTTTCTATCACCAGCTCACAAGCCTGCTGTCATCATTATGTCTCAACACAGACTGTTAATTTTTATCAGCAGCAACTGTCTTTTTCTAAATTTCTAAAAATCTATCCAACTTGTAAAAACCTGTCTTGGATCACAAAAGAGATGCATATGGCTCTAGGAAAATTGAATTACACACCTCAAAACTGACACAAGAAACATTTTATGCAATTCAAATAAATAGTTGCTATGGAAAGTGCTCTGATAAGAAAAATGAAAAATATTGAGATAGGGTCTCTTATCTCCAGGTGCTGGTAATGAAATTAGACTGTTTTAATTTCATTTAATCATTTGTGGCCTAACGTGCCTTTGTTACTCACTTGCCTAGTTGTTGCTAATGCTTGGGGCATGGTTTGCTGCTTGCTTGTGTTTACTAACCATAGTAGTCACATATGTAATATTTCAATAGATTCAAACTTTGATCCTTAAGTAAAAACCACATAGTAGAGAATCATATTTTCCATGAAAAAATCTTGATTGTATAAATGCAATATGGCATTGAACTGAATGTGATAGCCTTTTATCATAAGTAACCATCAAATTTCTTGTTAAAAATGCATTGGAATTAACATTTTTCATGTGCATTTACTATGTTCTTACCAGAATGTTGTTCCCCAAGCTCTATGTCTCCAAATTGAATAATTAGCATTATCTCCTCTTTTTTCCCAATGCATTTCCTCAATTATTAAAAATCCTTTGCTACTTGAGTATCCATTTTGGAAAAGTAATGTATGTGAAACATTGTCAGCACTGCTCTTATGTAAGTTCCAGTCTTACCAAGAAAGCCTGGGGCTTATTTTTGACATTAGGCACTTGTTTTTTGGCATCAGAATATGGTGAGTGAGCTGATTGTTTGCACTTGTGTTATATCCTTATAAGATGCACTGTTGTAATCTCTTGGCTTTTAATGCCTTTCTCTTCTCTATATTCTTTTCAATTTTATGTTAAAGACCTTATTTCTTTAACTCAAACCATTGAATTATGTGTATGTATAGTTTTAGTTTCCCCAAGTCTATGTTAAATTAAATATTGACTTTGCTAGCTCTATGTCATTTATTATTTACCATTCTCAATCTGGAGAATTTATTAAAAAATTGATAAGAATGCCTGGTGGTGAAATCCCCACAGATGTCAAATTGGATGACCCAACCAAGCCAATTACAAAATTGACAACTCCATGATTACTTCGATAAAAATGACACAATTTGACTTTAACAGTGACTGATTTTTTAAGGACACTTTGAGACATTTTCTTTGAAAGAATAATGTTCTTCAATTTTATAAATCTATTTTTTTCCTTTTCAGAAAATTGGTTTCTTGTGAAGCTTGTTAGCCTTACTGTTCTTTCTGCCTTTTTTCCAGAAGTTGATTTCTCATTCTTTGGCACTTTAGAAAATGTTGGGAGAGAATTTCAAGTATTTAAAAAATATTTTTAGCAGATTTACCTTTTGTGCAAAGAGTCAGACAGTTCAAGGTGCACCATGAGCTTTCTCACATCTTTTGTCTGAGGAACAAAATTTCATTTCTAAAGAACAATTGTTCACATTACAAAAATAAGGTCCCTATGCAGGTGAAATTGCTGACAACCTCGAGAGAAAGGATGAAAAATAAATGATCTTATTGGCTCATTAATTGACTCCTTCACCCCTTACCAAATCTAGGGCTCCACATAAGTTTGTAACACAGGGAGAGGAAAAATGCTTTGCAGCTCTCTAAACAGTGTTTAAACTTCTACTCTACAACTGTTCTAAGTCCAGTGAAATGAAGTAGTGTTCAAGATAATGGTAATATAGACAAATATCTTTCAAAGCCCAGTGCTAAGAATGTCAATAGTTTTAGTTAAAAAGAAAAGAGAGTAAAACTAACCAATTTCATGTATGCAATTGTCCAACAAAAGTTCTCTTTCTTACTCTCACTTTATCTGGTTACGCAAATGGGGTTAGCATGTTTTTCTGAAGCCTAGAATCAGTTGAGGAGCTTTGCAAACCTAGGAATGCTGGGTTTCCACCCTCAGAGAATGTCTACTTACCCACAACTGGGAGAAGGTAATGGCACAAATCAGTGCTTCCCCAAGTGACATCTTTGTCTAGCCAGAATTTAGTATCAGTGAGTGATATTGACACCTCTACCTTCACATGCATGCTTGAAAATATCTAAAAACTAAAAAACTGCTAAAAAAAAAAAACTTTCCTTTTTAATTAAAACCAAGCTTGTCTGGGAATGGTGGACTATGTGTTTTATTTGCATTTATTTTTGGAGATATTTAATTAATAATATATTAGTATTCTTTGTATCATTAGTAGTAATAAGGTGGTATATATTTTGAGACCTATATTTCAGTTTAAAAGGAAAAACAGATTTTTTTGTGGAAAATATTAAACTAAATGTTCAGGGCATCATCCCTGCTCTCAATGTACCTAAACTTTTCATTAGAAAGAAAAGAAAAAGGGCTGAGAATATGTAAATGATTTTTAGATAATAAGTAGAGATAAATGGGGGTTCTGTCCTCTTGCATTTCCACATTGAAAAGTAGGGTGAGAGATGTATTTAGGAAGTAACAGTGCAGGTGACATACTTTAAAGCTGTGCCCTATCACTGAAATGTTGTAGTCTTAAGCGTATTTGACCTATGTCAGGAAAAACTCCTCATATCTCATCCATTCCTGCTTCCTGGATCATTCACTACTCAATGATCAGGAATTTGGGATTATAAAACAAATGACCACTATTGTGCCTCTTATAATAGAGAAGCAGCTTTCTGCAATGCCATATCTATATAAGGAGTCTTTCAGGGAGGCACCATTTATATTAACAATGACAAGATATAACCAGTAGTTAAGTTTCTAAACAGTAATAGCTAGGTCTCAAAATTTTATTCTGATAATAATTAAGAACACCTACTGTGGAATTAAAGATGCTCCTACCTTATAGAATTTTCTAAATGGGTTTGCTTGGACTTACAATTTACTCTAATTCTCAGCAGCTGATATTCGTAAACTGAAGATAGTGATAACTATTTCAGGTGGTTTTTGGGAGATTTAATTTCGCAACTTAAGTCAAGTGCTTTAATTATGTACTTGATACATGGTGAATCCTCAAGAAAATATTAGTGATTGCTTTGTTGCTGTTATATTATTTTTCTTAGTACAAGTAAAATGAATATGCCTCACTGTATACCTTGGGGTAATAAAACATTGATCAAAAAACAAATCGAGGATAGTGAAACAAGTGAAAATCAAAATATAAATAGCTATATTACTATAAAACCATGTACAATGTTGAACATGCATGAATGAACTAAATATTCTTCATAAACATAACAGCTGTCTTGGTTACTTTTTTCGCATTGCTGGGACAAAATACCTGACGCCCAAAATTAAGGAAGGAAAGGTTTATTTTGCTTACAGTTCGTGGAGGTTTCAGTCCATACTTGGCAGATTATAAGGCAGAGTGGCACATGGCAGAGAGCTACAGCTCAGGGTGGCAGACAACAGCAAAGCAACAACTACACACACCAGGGAGGAATGGCGGAGGAATGGCCTCAAGCACTCTCTTCCTCTCCCTTACATATGCAAACTATCCACCCCAGGGAGGGTGCAGCTCTCACACCCTTAATTAAACTTTAAAAGCCTGCCCTGTGACCGCATGAGGCTTTGGGGGGACACACAGACGTAAACCATAACAATAGCATTGTCAGAAATCTCACCATCCAGTTGTACATATTACTAAATTTGAAAATTACAAGACATTTCCCAGTGTGCTAAGGACCGTTTGTTATTAAACCTAATACATGATTTTCTAGATAATTTTTAACTTTTTGAAGTATCAAAAGTAAAACCAAGAAAATAAATATTCAATCACACATTAGGAACACTCTCAAGATCCACCTAAAACCTAAGGTGCCTTCTTCAGCAAAAAGTATCAAAAGGAACACTCCAGATTGCCAGGGAATATCTGTATAAAAGTTGAGTTGTGCTTATGCTCTACTGAGGGAAACTGAGACACACTTAGAGTGGTGCCTGCCTCAGGCTTTGTAAGAAATAGAATAGCTGTAAATGTTGAGGAGCCAGTGGGTCTGACAGTAAATAGAGACGGTATCTGCAGTTGAGTTTGTGCCCAGTGTACTGACCAAAACTGTGAAAAATTACGATGGAATGGGAGGTAGCAAAATAAAGGGCATCATGGAGAAAGAAAGATTGAAGAAAACAAGATCCCCATGAGGTAAAGTGTGGTAGTAGAATCACACAAGAAGAACTATATGCGCAAATACATTGGCACACATGCATAGAAATAATAACCTTTATTCCATATGCAGTACTATGGGTGCTTGCTTTTGTCAGAGGACTTCTTAATGGCGTCAGAAAATTGCATCATAAGACTTTATTAGATGCAATACGTTTAAAGGGGTTTCAAATGAAGTACATATGACATGTGAGTAGATTTCTTGCAGCTGGAATTGACCTTTGGTGAAAGAAACAAAATTCAAAAACCTTAATTATGTGGGAATACCATTTCAGTCTACCTCGGCAGTTTTCTGGATGAAAACAGGTAGCTCCGAAAGCAAAGTGTGTGAGTTGTCCTTGTTTGGATTGCCTATTTCTACCAGGAATATCAATTGTGATGGGGCATTTACCAAAATCTGTCCTGAAACATAAATCCCATTGACCATAAAATTGTGGTGAAAATTCCACAACTGCTTATACAGATCTGTGTTGGTTTGGGGCTTATTTTGCTAGGGAAACAACATAATACAGGACACATACTTTATATGATTATTCATAATAGTCACCCAAAGAACAGTATACAAAAGAGTGCAGGAAATCTGTCCACACACTAAGACCAAGGAATCCAGCTGAGGGCCTGGATCCCACAACAATGTTCTACATGAGTTGAGCTGAATACCCAGAGCTCATAACAATGCCTCCCATGAATCCAACTGGAGGCCCAGAGCCCATGACAACATCTCATGCAGGCCTGTTTCACAGATCTGCTGGGAAGGCCCGAGGGTCAGTAGTGGAATCTACAAAGTCTGTGCCAGCAGGAAGAAGGACCTATGCTAGCAGGCTGAGGGATCTGCACTGGAGCCAGGAAGTGATGCTCAGAAGAACCAGAGGTCTCCCAAAAAGTACTACAGCCATCCTTGGCAACAGTGAGGTCCCGAGCTCCTCTGCTGATCAGGATGGCCGAGTTCCAATCAGGGAAGCCAACGCAGCAAGCTTTTCCTAGAGGCGAGCAGTGCACCATGTTCCCCTCTGGAACTAGAAAGCTATGCTCAAAGTGAGGACCAGAGCTCCCCAAAGTGAACCAAAATCATTCTCAGTGCCAGAGAGGTCCCAAGCTCCTTGGAGGATGAAAACAGCCAAGATCATCAGGAAAGCCAGCTCCCCACAGCCTCTCTCAGCTCCCAACAGCCTGCCTCTTCTTCTCCAGGTCTGCCTCTTATGTTGCTGGCACAGACCTCAGGTGGGCATCCCACATCCAGCACCACTCACTCAGTTCAGCTGGGGGTTATAAGTTGACCACCAGCTATCAATCCACCACAAGATCTTACGAGCTTTATGCTGTAATGAGTAGCACACAGGGTGACTCAATATGTGCAGTAAGTGTGTGTCTCTGTACATCACCCAGGAAGCAAGAGAATAAGGAGTTCTCACTCTAAAGGGCGATATCTTCCTGACATAAAAGGCAGAGAACTCATTAGATAAAGATGTAAGTAGGAAACTTCTAAGTGGAAAGATGGCTGTATCCAACACTTTAAATCCCCAAGAAATTAGTGAGCATTTCCAGCTATACAGCTTAAGCAACAGGTTTGTTTGAAGTCTACTTCTACATGATTCTTTTTTACTACTTATGGTATGATGAAAAGGAAAGGTAAATTCATTTTACCTCAGCTCTTTCATTTCCCTCAATGGAAATATCTTTATTATAATGTTCTTTAGTTAGGATTAAACTGAATTCTTAAGATGGTCATTTAATTCTACAGAGAGTTATGAATTAAGAGATAAAGTATCAGAATATTAAATCAAAAATTACAATAATGTGATTAAAACCAGTAATTTATATTTTATTCAAATATATGTATGTTGTACATAAGGGTTCAAAGTCTCAAATAAGACAAGTTCCAAAATTTTACTTAAAATTGATTAGGAATTAGGCTAAAATTTTATCGGTGGAGTACATTATGAAGTGTTCACGCTAATCTACATGTCTCTCAATCAAATTTATCCGATAGAATTCAAAATGCATGACTCTGTGATGAATACACACAGAATTAGGTTCTTATCCAGTGAACATATGTATCAAGGTAGAAGTTAATTTTTTATTGATTTTGATTTTTATTACTTAAAGTCACATAAATTAAATAAATATATCCAGATGTATGTGATTTCTCTATAATAAAATCAAAAGAGAATTTTTGAGTGTTAATCTTCTGTGAAAAGCATTTTGTTAGACTTATTCATATATGTTATCTAAATAACCTCTAAAAATTCTGAATTTGATCTCATTATGCAGATGAGAAAAATAGATGCACAAATAAAGTAATCACCTTAAATTACCTAGCACATAAGTAATAGATACTGTTTATTAAGTCCTCTTGGTACATATTCTGTACTCTGGACTTCAACATTTTTCAGATTTTTAGCACTTCAAAATGCTAGATATTTACAGTGACTACATTTACAATTCTAAAGGAAAACTCATGACACTAAGGCAGAAGCATTGTGAGAAAACTTTAAAGAAGAAGACAATTCTGTAGATTAAAATATGAAAACCACCAGAAAAATTGATGTATCACCATCACATTTGTCATGTTTCACTACTAAAACCTTAATAGGTACAAAATTTTCTGCATATATAGTATGTCTGAACTCATGGGAGTTACAGCTGTGGAAACAAACAAATGCAGACGGAATATATTCAAAAATAATTGCAATTGTATTGAATGCATACAGTCAGATTTCCTTACTATTGTTACCTAAACAATATAGCATAGCAAATATTCACATAGTATTTACAATCTAAACATTTTAAGATGTATTTTAACTTATCTAGAGATAAACTAAAACACAAGAGGAGAATCAGAAGACTTTGAATGCAAATATTAATCTGTTTTTCTTCAGGACTTGCAAATTATTATATATTGGTAAATGCAAGAGGATCCTGAGATATTGGTCTTACTCACAATGAGGAATGCAGAGGTAATTATTATTATTAAAATTTTAAAGAATCTAGCAATTGATTCAGATATAAAACAGTGAAGAATCCCCACTCTAACTCTAACCCTAAACATAACTCTAACCTTAACCCTACTCGTAGCCCTAAACCTAAGCCTAAGCATAACCCTAACCCTAACCCTAGCCCTATAATACAGTGAGGAACCTGAGATCCTTAACAAGTTAATATGATTCTTTTAACAAAGATAGGTTGACTACAGAACCTGTTTCTTAACAACTACACTAAAATGCCATCCCTTTAAACACCCATGTGGATTTATATCATAGTTAAATTCCATTTCTTGTGTACTTTATTAAGTTTGAAAGTTATTCACCACACAACTGATAATAGATTAAAAATTTGCCAACTGGTTAGTTTTTCTACTGCTGTTGTTTTTAGCCATCACCTGAAACCTCCCTCTGGGGAGGAGGCTTGTTAATGTTCCCACTGGTTTTCACTACCAGCCAGAACCCTGGCTTGATTTCAGACAGCACGCGTGTCCACCCTGGGAGCTGCAAGGAGCAGCATTCAGTCGTATGGCTCATACAAGACAAATGGAGCCATCGGATAAGGAACAAAACCAGATTTGGAGAGTCTGGACAGAGAGGAAGGGGAGAGAATAAGGAAAGGAAGGAAATATAAGCACTTTGAAGGAACACATTTGAATGCAATACTGCAAAACAAATATGGGTTCAAATTCTGATTCTATGACACTGAAGTTGGCATTTCTGTAGATTTCCAATTAGTTATAAAAATAATGTAACAGTGCATTTCTTCGATCCTAATATATACTAATCTTTACTTTGTAACAGCTTCAAAATAAGTTGTCTTGCAATCGGTGCTGCGGCAGTTTAATTGGGTGCATATTTTCTCTCTTAGTAGAATCTAAAAAGTGTGATAGAAATGATGATGTCATGGATTTGACACAATTATATTTTCCCTACTAATTATTATATTCAGCTTATTTGACTTACTAATTTTCCTCAGATGACTTTGTTCTAAGACTATGCTATTACTTCCATCTCCTTGAAAAAGACATGACCAGGGAATTTTAGGAAAAAGGTTTGTGCCTTACATGGAATGACACTTAGCAACATCTTTCTGAATAGTTGTGTATACATGTGGCTTTTGAATACCTCAGTCAACTCCATTTCAGCTTGATTTTAAAAAAGTATTAGCAAGGAAGAAACAAATGTGAATTGCTAGAGGCCAAGGATGAGCAAAGTATTGAAGTTCTTGTTAAATATGACACCTGCTTTTTTAAATGGAAGTTAGATCATGAATAATTCATGTTATATTTTTGTGAAGACCCTTACTGAAAATTCCTTGGTTACTAACAAGGTTTCTTTTGAACTTTTTTTATGAATACAGTATTTTAAAACTTTGTAGACATTATATTTACCATATTTGCATTTGAAACAAAATAACAGAATTAGTAAAAGAGGTAGTGGGATCAAAGCTTAAAGTGACTGTAGTATTACATTGGTTAATAAGAAGAGCGGTGGAATCAGACTGGCTTTGAAACTTGCCCTCAACTCAACCAGTCTTATTTTTGTCAGTTACTCAAAGGAACTGATTCTCTGAGAAGATAATATGGCACAGGCAGCTCCTAGTAAGTGGTCACTGTGACTCATAAATGGTCACTGTGCTTTTTTAAAAAAAGCTTTTATTAGTATATATTTGTAGTACATCATAATTACGTTAGCTATAGGGAACTGGTACTTGTACATAACACATTTCAATTTTTTCCTCCTTTCTTCCATCCCACTTTTACTTTTGCTAATATTAAATCAATAAAATGTAATTGTTTTCTTCTAGACTCTTTATGACTCAATATTTGTCAGTATGCAAACCTCGTATTTTGAAGGAGGAAAATGTTTCTGATTGATTTAGAACTTTGAAATATTTTATTAATGAGTTCAAACCAGATACTGAAAGATATAACAACAAGAGAGCATAGAACATTGCCATTCTTGCAACTACAAAGAAAAGAGGAATTCATTCACTGATGCAGTTTTTCTGATTGAAGGAGAGGGTCTCCATGTAGTTGAATGCAGATATCATCCCATGCTTCAGTTGTGCCCGCACCTCTCTATGTCAGTGATAATAGAACATGGGAATGATGTACAACTTGAGGGTAACTAACATCTAAAAGATGTTGAATATAGCTCTTGCCACCTTGGGAAAGGTCCTGAATATAAGTGTGGGAAAGGTTTGTGTAAGAGACAAAGGCCAGGATTACATGAGAATGAATGTGGCTTTTACAATACTCTAATAGAGATCATATTGATCTTTCTTGTTCCAAAATGTATTAGGGTCTGCAGAACTCTTGTTTACAACATGGTTTAGTGTCCATAAGTGGAACATGACCTCCTCTTTCATTGGCACTGTCTTCTCAATTGCAGGTGTTGCTGTATGGGAGGAGACACTAACAATGAGAGTAAATGAAACTCTTTCCTCTGGTGTGGAGGGTTTTGAGAACTGGGCTGTGTTCTAGGTTATGATACCATATTGCACTGACGGCTCTCCCTGTACTTTGCTACCACCCAGAAAGATCAAACCTATTCTGAAGTGATAGAATCAGCTGAATGCAGGAATCTGAAATTATTCAAAAGAAAGCCCTCAGTAATTATTGATTGGAAAATATTTAGCTAGCCATACCTTAATGACAAGGAGGGGTATGGTTTAAATCACATACCAAGACCTTCCTCAAAAGATGCTTCCTATATTTATCTAGCTTTTAATTTTCTCTATATAAGTGGTTTTGTTTGCAGATCAAGATGCCATTTTATAGATTACCAGAGAAAATCTAGAAGACATTTCATATGTGAAGAGAAATACATACTATTTCATAAGGAGAAATTCAGGAGACCACTTCAACTTTGAAGAATAATTTTATTTGGGAATATAAATTGGGGTCATAAAAATATTTGAAAAAATAATTATTGGTATTTTTAAATGCATATTATGTGCCTACCAAAATAAAAAGTTGATTAATAATTACAAGTCACTGAAATGATTTTCCCTTGAATATCATTTTACACATTTTAAAATATCCAGCTTTCTCATAAGGTGCCAAGTATCTTCCCCATCAATGAATTTCTCCAAACAGAAGTGGGCGCCATCTGGCAGGAGAACTGTAGAAGGCATTTCTGCCTCAGTGCAGGAAGTTGGAAGAGAGAGCGCTGTGCGTCCTTTCCATCTCCAAGGAAACAAACCAAAGTTACTGTGTCTATAACGTTCAAGGCATTGCACCAGGTTTGGAGTTGCAGAGGGAAAGGTCACAAAGAGCTTCAGTAATGATGCTAAGGTAAACCATTCAGTAAAATTATAAAAAATGATAGAATGATGTACAAAATGCTTTGGGAGTACACAGGTGGGGAAATTTGCATGATAAAGTGGAGATGACATACTAAATCTTGAAGAATATACAGAAATGTGTAAGAGAAAACAGAGAAAATTTATCATTTTATACCAGTTAATGTTAACTGTAAATATTACATTACCCTAAATTAAATTTACATGTGATTAAAAACTAAAAGTACAAATGTCAGCTTTTTTTTTTTTTTTTTGAGACAGGGTCTCACTGTGTAGTTCAGGCAGGGCTTGAACTCACTTTGTAGCCCACTCTGGCCTGAAACTCGCAGCAATACTCCTGCCTCAGCCTCTGGAGTGCTGGGATTACAGGTGTGTGCCACCACACCCACTTAATGTCAGCAGTTTTGAACCTACAAATCACAGAGGATGATTTGTAAGTACAATTCTGCTAACAGATTACTTTTCTTAAAGTATGCAAATTAAAGAGCCATCTTACTTATCCAATTAAAAAATTTTTAGTATGTAATTACTTTCTGTATATTTCATTTTCATTTACAAACAATGATTGTAAATTTCCTCAGGAATGTGAGAACAATAGCACGAGATCCCTTTATGGCTGTCGTAGCAAACATGATACTATTCTAATGGCTTCCTTCTAAAAGGAATGAATTAATCTGATAAGCATGGCCCAAGAATTCATTAGTAATATCACAGAGAATATATGCCTCAAATAAAAGACTCCCTATAACAAGTACTGTTTTATCATAAACTATGTTTAAGTTGATGTTAAAATTATGGTTTGCGAAGATTTTCCTCAATGATCCTTATCTCTAAAATCCAGTATATTGGGTTATGTCTTCACATAGTAAGTTTGGCCTGTAGCTAAAAGGAAGTTATAGAAGTGAGAGTGTATTATACTTGAGGCTGGCCCTAAAAGATATAATGACTCCCACTTACCACTTCTGTGTTACTTCTTCTGAGGGAAGCCATGTGTCATGTTTTGCACATGATCACGATATCCTGTGCAGAGACCTTTGCTGACAATGAGCTGTCCTGCTATGGCTATGTGAGCTAGCCGTATGAGAAGTCAAGGCTCCTGTCCCCTTAATCCTTTCAGTTACTCTGTTCTAGGGGATATATGGAAGGCAACATCATGCTATATCCTAAACTGGAACCAACCTGCTAAGTTGCTCCTAAATACCATTCTTACCAAAAAAGTAATAAAATAAGTGCTTATTTTTCTTATTGTAATATCATTACTGAACTATGTGATCTTTCATTGACCAATGTCAAGGATATATTCTAAGAAATGGAGTGCTTGGTGATTTCCTTGTGTACATCATAGAGTGTACCTACACAATACTAGATGGTATAATCTATAACACATTTAGGCTATCCTACTGTTTCTAAGGGCAGGATAAACAAAACAACATGAGATTAAATGAACCAGGAGAGAAAATGGTGCAATCAAGAGACACAATAAATACGTGAGGTATAAGACTGCTACTAGAATAATATTGCTCTGATTTTTTTTCAAGTATTTTGCGGAGCTTATAATTGGCTGTGCTACACTTCTATGTGACTGCCAGTTCAATAGGTTTTTTTTTTAACATAACCAGAGCCACAAATACATGAAAAATCTATACATTGTGAAATGAAGGTACCAATAAGCAGTAGATATTTTCTACCTCCATTATAATCTCACAAGACCATTGTTGTATGTGTTCATCACTCACCAAAGTGTCCTTACCCCACTAGTGATTATAATTACATGTCATAAAGTTTGACAGTTAAAAGGTCCAAATCATGTTTTCAAATGTTTATAATGGTCTCCATTATCTAATTTTAGAATATTTTCATTATTCCCAAGTACAACTGTATCTAAGACCAATCATCTTACCCCCTCCTCCCCTACAATTTCCTATTCCTGAAAATGTACCTGCTGATCTTTCTTTGTCTCTGTGCATTTGCCTGTTGTGCAAATTCATATAAATGGAAGAGATTTGTGGCCTTTCTGACTCACTTATTTTACTTAAAATGACATTATTGAGGCTTATCTCCGATGCTGAATGTTTTACTACTTCATTTGTTTTTATTACCACATTTCATTGTATACCTTATTTTATCTCTCCATGAGTTGATGGATACTAGTTTCCACTTTTCAGCTATTGCGAATGATGCTATTCTGAATATTATAAGATTTTTTTAAAACATACATTTTCATTTCTCTTTGGTATATTCCTAGAAAGGTAATTGCTGGATTATACTGGGGCTCTACATTTAGTTTTCAAGAAGTGCCAGCTGTTTCTCAAAGTGGTTGCACCAGTTTACATTCATACCAGCAGTAGAAGATGGATCCAATTTTCTTCCACCTTTGTCAAAACTTATGTATCTTTTAACATTTGCTATTCTTTTGAGTGTGATGTGTCACCTTATTGTGGTTTTGATTTTAATTTCCCTAATAATGAGTGATGGTGAGCATCTTTCTGTAGTTACTGGCATTTTCTGTATCTTCCTTGAATACCTGACTACCAACATCATTTGGTCATTATAACATTCAATTACATTTATTTTATGATTGAATTCAGGGTTTTTTAAACTATTAAATGTTCAAATTTTGGATATATGGTAATAGACAACACCAGCTACTCAACTATATTTTCTTAAAATAAAAGGTGATATTTCTGCCTTTTAATTGATCAGAAAGAAAATTTGGTATTGTTACCTTAAAATAATAACTTTTACAAGATTATACCCATAAGTAAGTTATACCTATGGAGAGCACATGAAATAAATTCAGTTAGAAGTAAAACTTAATGCACAGTTCAACTTTATGTGATCTAGTAATTATTATTGTTTTGATTACTGAAGAACCAAGGAATTTTTAAAGCACTAAAACAATTTTCTCCCATAACGCAACACACATGTGAAAATGTAACATACATTTCTTTTTACTTTCCACTTGCTAGACATTCTCTTGCTTTTTTTAAAAAAATAGAGAGAAGTAAGCACAAAACAAAACACTAGATAATGATTTAAAATACGTGTATTTTGATCTTTAATAAAATAGTTATAAATCAAATGAGAGAATTTGGAATTGCACAGATAATTTGGTGAGTCACAGTCTATTCACACTCATGAACTAGATTATACTAAACGTTTTGCAAATATTTATTGAAATTTGGATAGGAAGACAAATTCATTATGATTTTTAAAAAGTTATTTTTATATATTTTGCCATTCATTATTCTATTTTAATCTCTTTATGAGACATTCATATGAATCATAAAATAGGTAGTCTGTAATAAGAATAAGATATAAATGAATCGATATGTTTTAAAGTAGTATCAATAAAAACATATGAAGTGTAGTGAGATGGTCCACTTCTCTTTCTCAGGTGATAACATCTAACATCTTGTTAGCATGGCAAAGCCATTAAAAAAATCACATAAATATTATCTCTAATTGTCTTATTTTTAATATAATTTACTTCTCTAGAAGAAAATTCAATGACACAAAAACCTCAAACTATTCATTTAATTTTCTCATTGCTATACATTTTTTTTTCTAAGCCAGGCATGGTAGCCCACACCTGTAATCACAGCACTTGGGAAGCTGAGGCAGGAGGACTGCTGCAATTTCAAGACCAGCCTCAGCTGCAAAGTGAGCTTAAGGCCAGGCCAAACTGCATGGAGAGACCCTGTCTCAAAAAGACAAAATAAATACTCTATTTCCAAATTCTTGTAATAAATAATAGGTTTAATTCAGCAAATATACACCCACTTGCTTTCAATTTAAAATTACCATGATATAATTGAAGAAAATGGCAGTGAGAACTATGTTTATTTTAAATAAGTTGCTAAAAGTATGTTTAATTTTTATATTTGGATGAGCACAAAGACTTAAACCCTAGGGGATGATGATCTTATAAAGACACCCTGGTAAGTACAAAATCATTAAAACCAGCTCCATATGAAGATATAAAAATACATTGGGATAATACATGACAATAATTATTCACATTATTCAGGGAATAATCAAATGTGAGCAATACAATGGAGTCTCTTTAGTGTCAGGTATATGAATTGAAAAGCCAGATACACGTGAAGGAACAATTGTGTGAATATAAAAATTTGTTGCTATGAATATTATAAAGATTTCTGTGGCATGTATTATGTGTTACTTCTGTGCAATTCACAGTACACCTTCATATGTTTTCTTATAGAGTACACCTTTGTGAGAGTGTGCTCCAGTTCTTTACACGTCTTTTTCTAATGTTTCCTTTTAAACCATTTTTGAATAGCTAAAGTGTAAAATCATCTTATATATAGAAGAATAATGGAGAAAGTGAAACACAACTATTTATGCTAAATGATTTATTTTTGTGGTTTTTTTTTTTTTTTTTCTCAGTACTAGGAATCAAACTCAAGACCTTGAACTTGCCATGCAAGCACTTATACTTCTGGGCTATATCCCTGGCCCTTATAGTAAATGAAGTCATTGGCATATATCTTATCCTTTACCTGAAGATGAATTTTTACTGAATGTCCTAAAAATCTGTTAATATGATAACATGCCGCCAGTCATACACACATGTGAAAAATCATGGACTGTGTTTTTAGCTTTACATATTATTTCTAGCCAGAAAGATAGATGACTATAACAAGATAAAAAGAGTAAGATTTAAATGAATTGCCTTTTTAGTATATAAACTGGACTAACATCTTTCCAATACCACCATCTTTCGCATCATAACTTTACCTTTGTGCTTCATCAAATGTACTAATTAATACTCAGAAATAAAACTTGTTATGCTTGTCTAAAAGACTGAAAGATATGGTCCTAAATGCTCAGTCATGCTCTACAGTATTTATTTCCTTAACAGCAGTTCTTACAATCTGCAAGGATTATTTTTATGTGTCTATTTTCTGACTCCATTGCAAGTATGCAAGCTACATGAGGACAGAAGTTCTACCCTCTAGTTCATAGTTTTATCACAATTATAACTGCAAAGATTTGTTGAACAAATAAAGTAATTTATATAAGTTGCCAAGCTATAATTATGATTCCCTGAATTGATATGATCTGTACATTGCATAAGTCATGTCCCTAATTTCTTTCCAATTTTAAGGATAATTAAATGATATGTTTACAAATTAATAGTACAGTGACATTTCACAAGTTAGCTTCTTATAAAATCCAATTAATATAATAAATGCAAAATGAATAAGTAACCCTCTAAGCCTAGATTTCAGCAACTGTTTTCCTTATAAACAGAGTATTTTAAATATTTCATTCACATCTAAATCAAACATTTAGATTTTTAATCAAAATATTAAGAGAAATTCTAATACAGGTTCTTTCCTTGCATACTTTTCGGTAAGAGTTGGAAAAAAGGAAAGACAAAAATTGCTTTCTTTTTAAATCAATAAAGAAATGGATCCAAACATTCCTTTAAAAATTCGCATTATATGATGAGGATAATTTATTCTTAGCTAAGAACTAAGGCTATAAACCAGGAATGATTATTTTTGAGTGTTTGCAGTGACATGAATTTGAGCAAGCTGGAGTACATTATTCAATTTGCTCAACTTGGTAGCAAACATGGATTGAAAAGTTGAGGAGGTAAAGAGCTCTTCACAAAAAGTCAAGATATGTATATACATGTATCCATCAAGGTATGCATTTCAAGTATTTTTCAAGTTATCAGAATATAAAATTCAGTTAAAAATCAATATTAAAAATTGAGTAATATGAAGGAAAAGTAAATGATATATGAAGATACAAAATATGATGTTATAAGCTACATATTTATAAGTGGCCTTCAAATTGTTAAACTAATTTCTATAATCATAAGCCTGATATCAAACTGCCATATTAAATCTTCTGGGAAAACCTCTCAACTTGGTGAAATAATCAGATCAGCTGTATCAGGACATAAAAATAATCTTTTCTTTCTGAGTGCATAGAGGATATTATGGAGGTTGCTAAGACAAAGGTAGAAGGACAGGATAGGAGAGAAGGAAAGGAAATTTCAGGCTATATGTAAAGGGTGATTGAAAACTAAGGAAAATGTATACTTTTAAAAAAAAATTCTGATTATAGTAAAAAGATATTGACAAAAATGATAAGTGTGTTTGAAGCAAAGGGGAATATTTTGAGTACTTAAAGGAAAACTAACGGGTATTTGTCCTTTAATGTAATAAATTTTTATTTCAACATTTACCACGTTTTTTTTCCCTTTACTAGTACATGTTTGCAGTTCATAAAGATCACATTAACTATAGGCAATTTTTACATGTATATAACACATGTACCGTGTTTTCTTGGTTCTTCATATACCTTATTATAGATGAGCAATTTACTTACTGATGATTTTGCATACTATTGAGAAATTTCTTTATAAACTTAGTTCTTTCTTCCTTACTTGAAGAAAGAAACTTCCTTCTGGTCTCTAACAAGATCTCAGGAAATATGGCTTCTCCTTTTGTACTAAAGTTCCTATTGAAGGGTAGTAAAACAGATGTTTAGTAATGTCTCCACCTAGCAGGGTAAATTGTTTCAGGAATAAATAAATAAGATCACTGATCCACTCTGCATATAGAAAACAATCACTTCAGTGGCTGGCATTTCTGGGAGCTAGGCATTTCTTTTCATTAAGAAAATCAAATATTCAAAGGAAGCACATCAGACATCCTTTCTTTCTCCGTATACCTCCCTCTAACCCTTTCTCTTTAATCCTCATTCCTCTTCCGCTCCAAGAACTGACTGAAGGATATGGCCCACTGGAGAGTAAAATTAAAACAAAAAAGGGAAGTAGAAAGTCATAAAAAAGCATTTAATAGTTTTTCCTTTTTAAAAAAGATGCGTGGTTAATTGTTAAAAAAATCCCTTTCTAGGCTCTTAAAATGTACAATTGCTGCATGGTTTAAACCTCAATTAAATGAGAAGGCTTAAAAGACACATATGACTTTAATGATGTTAAATGTCCCAGTATTATTTCTACTTTTATTCAGGAAAATAAAGGAGCATTTTATTAAATATACTGAATGATTTTTAAAGGCTTACCACATGCTTTGTATTTTATTCAAGCTTTCAGCTTTGTTCAATTATAAATAGGTCTCCAAATATCCTATGCCTATTAAGGAGAAAAAAACTTAATGAAATTGGCAAATTCATTGGTATGAATTTGTTTAAATGGATAATGAAAAAGACACCAGGTATAGGACACGTAAAAGAAACGTTCAAAACATTCTAGCATTATAGCAATGAAAATCTTGCTATATTGACTAATACAGAGAAAAATACACTCATAGGGAAAATCACATAGAACCAAAATGGCAATGCCTCATCTGAAAGTTCCAGGACTAAATACAAGTTTACAAAGAATAACATAAAAGTTAAAGAAGCTAGAGGTGAAGCACCAAGTCTAGCCAGAGGCTTGGGTATTTGATTTGAACATGTCAGAGAAAAGTGGAGTTCAATGTATGTGCCTTTTTCTTTTTTTTTTTTTTTTCTGGTAAACAGTATTTAGTTTCTAAAATTGAAAGCATGTTAAGAGGAGAAATTCACAACTGCGAACAAACATCTGCAGAACATGCAAATAAGTGAGGCCAAAAAGTGTAGGAAATATTCTCCAACCAAAGGAAAATAGTTTCTGAATTCAATTGAAATGGGAATGAACTCCCTTTACTGGATGTCAGGAAAAGCAACCGGAAATGGTAACAGAGTACCTGCCATGCCCTCCCCAGTCTAAAACGCAGTCCCTGGACTGTGCTCATCTCAAAGTTCAGTCCAGGGGTGTCCAGCCTTTGCATTGCTCAGAAGTCAGAGATATGGGTTTGTACATAGGTTCCCTTCTCTCTCTCTTCTCTCTTTCTTTCTCTGTCTTTCTGCTTTCTTTCTTTCTTTCTTTCCTCTCTTCTTCCTTTCTTTTTCTTTTTTGTCAGTAAATAAAACATGTCTCTTCCCAGATTACCAGAAAAAGGAAAAAATAACATTAATAATAATGATGATGATAACAGAATCCACTTATTTGAAATCATAGAATTAAACTTGAAAGTGAGTTGCACTATTTTTTTTAAATCGCAGAACAAACAAGTTGTGCATGTTTTTTCTCAGTAGAGGAACTGTCAAAAATATTTCAGTATCTTATTTGATATTCGTTTTAGTGTATCAATTCCATTGGAAACATGCAAAATATTAGATTTTCTCCTCTTTGAAATTAGTAGGATAACACAAATAAGTGTTGAGTGGCCCTCTTTGTGTTAATGTAATATCAATACTACATGTTTCCAGTATATATTAATAGTAATTTCTCAGTTATTTTATTTTTTTCAAATCTGTGTTGAATTTTAGTATTTGGAATTTATTGAGTCTGTTCTTTATAAAACACCAAAGTATTTCTTTTCATTGGCCCATTTACTCCATCTCAGCATCTGTCTTCTAAAGAAATTGATATCAATTTGAGAGAAATTGTGCATAGAGCAATTATTACAATGGTAACTATAATAGAACAATAAAAGACAGACATTATTCTCTAATGATATTAATATGATAATCTTAGGAATACAAAAATGTCAGATTTCTTATGTGGGAATTATCTGATTACTAAAATCTCAAATTGTATAAATAGAGAAATATGCAGAGGGAAGAATATATTTAAACCCATTTCCCACATACCCATTCTGAGCATACGAATTCATCCTATCATATAGTATAACTAATTTCCAAAAAAAGTTACAGATAAAGACAGATTGCCATTAATCTCCCTCAAAATGTTCCCTTTCCTTTAAACGTATGTATTCCATCATTCTTGCCATTTTCTAAAGCAGTCCTAGAAGTCCTTTCTTTAGAGTCTTCAGTTACACTGTTGTAACTGCTTTAATGTCCTGAAGTGATTCAAAACATCTACCTTTCATAGTCATTTTAACTTTGCGGAAGAGCCAGTAGTGTCAAATCCAGTGAAAAGGGTGGATGGAAACACACCATAATGCTTTTGTGTGTCTGCCTTGCCAGTGAATGGCACTCAGCAGTAGAACTCACTGCATTTGTTATCATATCTTGTTAAGGCTCGAAAGAGGACATGCATAACTGCTACAGAAAGTTGCAAGAACAATGGGATCAGTATTTTCAAATTGATGGGGAGTATTTTGAGGGCGATTAATAGCAATCCACCTTTTCTTTAATAATTTTCTTAAGTGTATGTATTCACTGTATTCTTTCGATCCCCTCTTTTATATCTATCGAGACACATGCACTAGTTGACATGAATAGATAATTAATAAAATAATAGTATATCAGCAAATTATTAGTTTCATTCAAACATACATTGTAGAACAGTTTCTCCTCAATAAATTTAAAATGCTAATTTTCAACCGTTAATATAACCTGTCCAGGTTTGCAGTATAATCTGTTTATGTTTCTCTAATGATATTTGCACTAATTCTCATATTACAAGATATTATAAAAGGAGAAATATTTAATAAAGATATTTATATTTTCCCTTGTTATGCAATATGCTGCCAATTATACATGAATTACAGATTGATGCAATTTTTATAGATGTAATATTTGAAAATTATCACTGGTTTTAATTTTTAATGAATGTTAGCATCATTTTATTTGTTCATCCTAATTTATTGTGGTCTTATTATACATTTAAAATATTTTTGAAATAGCTAATAGGAACTTTAGTTTCTAAGGCTATTAAACTTTCACTATATTGGAGTTGAATTTTTTCCTTTTTTGATGCCTTCAAAAACTTTATCACATCTTTCAGTATAAACATAATTTAAAAGTCATGCAATATTTCTCAAAATATTCCTTGTTTTTGGGATTTTGTGGAACATTTTTAAAACATTTTCAGCAGCCAAGACTACATTTGTAAAATTTGAATTTATTAAAAATAAGTGAGTTAAGCATTTGATTATGCCATAGTTTATACAGCTATACATGTACAATAAAAAAGCTCAAATTTTTCCTCAATATGCTGGCTTTGAATATGAAGGCACATAACTTAAAATAAATCAAAATATTCAAAGCATATACAGTAATTTAAAAATGAATTTTCATTTTTAGGGAAGTGGAGTTAGTGAATTAATAAATAATATGAAGAGATCTGCCCACTGTTTTCTTCAGTTTTTTAGTTAGAAACATTTTTCACCTGCGTCAAGTAATATATCAAAATGAAAGCATTTGTTCACTGTTTTTTCTATCATAAGAACACTTTGTATCTAATAATACTGTGGCTCCAAGAAACATATAATTCTATCTGTCCATGTATATATGTACATATGTTCTATTTTTTGGTGATGCATTATAGAATTTATTAAAACACTGCACATTACAAAAAGGTATGTATGAATATCACAGGTGCTACTGCTATGTGTCTTTTAACATGTAAGAGCAATTTCTTTTGGTAGCATATATTCTCACATACCCCAATCAATGAGGGAAATAAAATACAAAATTTACATTTTCAGGATAAACATCATGGCCCCAAATATTGAAGTTGGTCTAAAAAACTTAAAAGTTATATGTAAATTAAGCTCACCTTTCCACAAAAAGAAGGTTATCCCCCTGAGTAGAGGAAGGAGACAAGAGATTGAGAAACACACCGTACTTATTTTTTTCATGTATTCCTTCCAAGTTTCCACTGACAAATATTCACACATAAAAAAATCAAAATATAAGTTGCCAATTTTGCCTGTCTATCAGGACAAGATTGAGGACATTTGTTGTTCAAAGAAAAATAAATGTATACAGTTCTTTCTAATAATAACTAGTGATGTCAAGTTCTCCCACGAGTGAAGAAATCTAGCAATACCCTAACTTTAAGCAGCCTCTTTTTTTGTTAAAATACTCTACTCCAGTTTCAAATTATCAATAAAACTTAGATCACTTTTAATAACCAGGTCTATTCTCCCCTTTCTATTCCTTTTTGCTTGTAGCACTTAACTTTCTCTGCCCCCTCTTGAGCATTTTTAAAAATGAAAAGCCATATTCCCAAACTGAAATATTTGTTCTCTTTAGTAAGATTCTTTCTGGCTTCAGGGAGAATAAATTTACAGAGACATCCTGGGACTTTGGGACTCCAACAATTCAAATTTTTACCTTGAATATCTATTCTTGACTTTTCCCTCTTTTTGAATAAACAGCCCCTAAAGAAAATACTGGCTTTGTGACTTACTTTATTGAATAAATTATACAGTGCTTCTGTCTGCAACTCACGTGAGTGATGCGAAATAAAGCAGACATAGCTGTTGGACATCGTTTCAGCCCCTGTATCTGACTGGCAGATCATAGAAAGGCAAAAGTGTCCCGCGAGCCCCTCTGTGAGGTCGTTACCAACTGATTGAGTATTCGCCTTAAATGTCTGAAACCCAGGTGTGTTGTAGATTAGCACAACTTACAAGCACTGTGTGGAGATTTATTATGATAATTGTTGCTTTTATTTTTTATTTCCCTGAACTCAAAGATAATTAATGTCAGTATGTGTCCTGGTATCTGACTCTCTTAATTGGTCCTATGGTGCCTTGGGTGTTTGAAAATCCACTCACTTAAAGGCTTTTTTTTTTCTTTTGACTTGTTTTCCTGGAGCTGTTCATTAGTGCCTAAAATATTTGATTACATTTAATTGTGATGTCTTCAATTTTGTGCACCTGCTGCAATTTACATGAGGGGGAAAAGGCTTGCAGAAGCAGGAAAAAAAGTAAGGGGGGAATTAAATTTTAAAAGAATTACCCTGCACAGGGTAATTGGGGTTAAATACGGAAACAAAATAAACTTAATCGGTGGTTGGATTTTTGCACCTACTATGGTCAGACAAAAAAGTTATAAATTATGACTCTTCTATTATGCAAACCCCTACCATGTATTTTCAAGTTTCTCATCAAAAGGCTTAAGGTTTCTGAAGGACATACATATTTACTTTAATACCTGGCATTACAGAGCTCACCTGGAGAAGTGGAAATTACTGAGTCCAAAAACGTCTGGGAAGTGCTTCTTCATTTTGTACACATTTTTAAATGGACTAAACCATTGCTTTTCTGAGCCGATAGTAAGGGATTTCTTCACATCTACATTTGTAGCTTATTTTGTGTTATTGTATGATAATTACTGAAATGACAAAAAATTTCCTGAAAGGGTGTGAGGTTCTTTTACAAAACATATCTCAAAGAAATAGATGATATCCACAAAAAGGTTACTATCTTCAAAGAATGCTATTGACCTGAATATCAATTCCAGTGACCACTCTGCAATTCAACAAAGGCATCAGAAACAAGAAAGTAGCTGCTGCATTTTCAGAAGGAGGAATAAATCACCTTTCTCTGTCCTCTGTAAAAACACCAGTTTCTTTTTCACTTGAAAAAATAGGGAAAGCTTTCAATGTAATTCCAAACATGCTTTCATCAGAGAGGTAATTAAACGCAAGCATATGGTTACTATGAAAGGGATAAAATGGGATTTCCATGCGATGTAAATCACAACAACGCTGTGATTTTCTGTGGGCATTCTTATTCCTTCAACAGTCTAAGGATTCTGATGTCAAACAGGCACTGGTCATTTCATAGGGAAACTCCTCAACCTTGCAGTGTCTCTCAGCATGCCACACCAACCTCACACATGTGTCTTTGTTATCTAATTGCACTTGTTAAGGAGAATATGAGCTACACCATTCGGATCTAGCCTTTTCTGCAAAATGTCTTTCTACTTATTTTATTTATATTAGCATTGTTGCCCTGAGAATCTTCTGTTTCTTAAGCATCAGAATGATTAAAACTAATGTATATGTACTGTGTCATTTTACAAGTTCTTTCACACCCATTACTTTAACAGACTCTCAGACAGCCCTGTGTCACTCTATAATTCCACAAATATGGAAATCAAGTGTCTTTTTCTCACTGTTTTACTCCTTGAGGCTTTTTTGTCTGGTCTATAACAGGCATTTAAGAGTTAAGGCTTGCAAAAATAAAGCAAACAAAGATAAGAGATGCATGAATAAATGAATGAATGAATGGGACAGGACAAAGTGCCTAAGATCAGAGAAATGAGATCGATGCCTTCTAGTACCTGTAACACACAGCTAAAACATTATCATTAGCACCAAACAAAGAGGTGCTGTACTCTGTTACATGTTCATTTTCAACTTGTGCTATTTGAGGAACCACAGGTTACAGGTAGCATCTGCATGCTTCCCCTGCTACAGTCTTTGTCCAACGGACGCCCTGGCCATTGAGTTTCTGGAACATGTCATGCACTTTTGCACAAGAGGATCGCTCCCTTTCACAGCTTTTCCTGGGAGTCATCTTTCGGGATCACTCCCAGGAAAAGCTACCTCCCCAAAAGCCATCTTGGTTAAAATTCCTTTATTTTACGCTCCAGAAAGATTATTTTACTGCATGTTCTTGATTTGTGTGGCTGTAATCATAGCATGTCGGCCTAAATGAATTAAGATATACCTAGCCCATTACCACAGCCCAGTTTGAGGTGTGTCTGCTTGGCATATAGCTCAGCAAAGTGAGGGGAAGGACCCATAGCAGACCAGTAGTCTTGTAGCCTGGAAGGGATATAAGGGGAAAGAAGAAGAAATTCTCAGCCTTCGGGAAGTGTTCTAGACTTCATCATTTCCTGTGGGCCATGTTACCCGTTTCTTGAGACTTTCAAAGCTCAGCAGCACACCTATCCAGCAAGCATAGGATCGTGAGTTTGATTCCCATTACCAAAAAAAAAAAAAAAAAAAAAAAGCTGACTCATTTGGGTGACTCTATAGTAATTTTCCAAGCATAGTATTTAGACCTGTGCTGCATCCTGGACTCTGAGGATTCCTGTTCTATGGCTTCCATCTTTTTGACTGAATATCAACTACTACCTTGTCTGCTCTCCACTGCATAGGTAGGCATTGTGGGTACTCCTAGCTCTAAACCAGCAGGCAACCAATGTGGACTTTTCTGCCTCTGATCCTGTAAACCTACCTTGTACATCCCACCCCGCAAAACTGTACATAGGTCTCTTACTGATTCTGTTCCTCTGGAGAACACTAATTAATAATGTTGGCGTGTGCACACATACATTATTATTATTACTCTGTTTCTCTTCCAGTATCCTGTAAAGTCTATAAGTGGATAACATGCAGTTATCTTTCTTCCTTTATGTTAAAACACTCCTTGAGGATTGAATGAAGTAAGCCATGAACATATGTTTATGGGAGCACGTACTGGAAAGATCTCTTGCCAAGATGATTTTGACATGTAGAATACCAAAGAAAAATAAACCAGTTTACTCTAGTGAGTGACTTGTGTTCTCTTTCACCTCTCCTTCCTTCCCTCCTTCCCTCTCTCTCTCTCTCTCTCTCTCTCACACACACACACACACAAATGCATACAATACTACCAGCTGTATTATCAGGCTTGAATGCATCTACAGACTGCCTAGTAATACTTATAGAGGCAACAGAAATTTATGCTAACTACAGTCATAAAAATATATATTTATGTTGCATATAATATAAGTCTATAACAAATTTATCAGAAAGTTATGCAAGTTAACATGTAAGGGAAGGCACCTGCATGCTTCCATACCGCTTGCTTCAGTACAGTGATGAAAATTCATTTTTACAATGTTTTTCTATTAGTTGAACTGTGTATGTACAGTGAAGAATATTTATAAGGAGAACCAGGAGAGGAAAATTTAGAGGACTGAAGGCTGGAATACAGAGACTGGGGTCTGGGAGATAGGCAGATCCCCACCCGGGCGCAGCTGCATTTGCCGTGACTCCTGATGTTACCAGTACTTACCTTCATGGGGTCAGGGTCTAGGTTCCCCATGGCTCCTGATGCAGAACAGCGCTCAGCAGCGTCTCTTACTGCCTGACACTTTCACTGCATCTTTGGAGGAGGGACACAAAGAGCAAGTGAAGTCGCGTGGCCAACACAACCCAAAGGAAATGTTCCTCATCTAAGGAAGACAGTGACAGGTGGCTCATATCATTTACAGTAGGGAAGGAGGTAAAGATCTAGCTCCTAGGTTTTACTCCTTGGTTCTATTAACCATTCTTTTCTTTTCTCCTGGGTTCTAAGGCCCGGACTTCACAGGTTGTGTGTTCATCTTTCTCTCGCCTTTCTGTTCTTTTTCTCATCATGAATTCCTCCATCCTTTATGTTGGGCCACTATTGTTTTAATAAAAGCTTATTTCTACTAGTTTTTCATAGCAGCCAAGATGTATTTGACTGTATTGTATCAGGAATATTGAAATATGACATGAGGGCCGGGCATGGTGGCGCACGCCTATAATCCCAGCACTCGGGAGGCTGAGGCAGGAGGATCGTTGTGAGTTCAAAACGTGCCTGGGCTGCATAGTGAGCTCAAGGTCAGCCTGAACTGCATAGCGAGACACAGTCTCAAAAAAAGGCAAAAACCAAAAAAACAGAAAAAAACAAAATATGACTTGAGGGAAAAGGACCTGGAAAGAGGCCAGTTGGCAAAGGCAGAATCTTCTGGACCACTGGGAGCTGAAAAGTATATAGTAATCCAAACACGGCTGGGCACTCAGTAGGATAAGTGGAAGTGGCTCAGGGAAAGAACACACTTGTCAAGTGTCATGGCCATTTGTCAAGGAATCAAAACCTGCTCTCACTATCACAAGGATCCAACAAACACTCTTGACTAATTTCAGATAATTTGACCAGAATAAATCAGAAGATGCCATTTTTCTTCCCATGCTTCTTTCTCTATCTTTTGACTAGTATTTTATAACTGGACTGATATCCACGGCATGCTCATTGGTTAGATTTACATGGCATTGTGCTTGAGAGTAAGGGTCCCCAACACGCAAGCTGCCATTTGGCACTAGTCCCTCAGGCCACACGGCAGGAGGTGAGTGGCACACGGGGAGTGAAGTTTCATCTGCATTTACAGTCACTCTGTCCATCTCTTGCATAATTACCCAATCCCCTCCTCCTGTTACTTCCATAGCTGGAGTAGATTCTCATAGGAGCTGGGACACTACCATGAAGTATACAAGTAAAGGAGTCTGTGTTGTACCATTCTTATGAGAATCTAATCCCAAAACCATCCCCCAACCAAGCCAGTCTAAGGAAAAATTGTCTACCAAACACCAGTCCTAGATACCAAAATTTTGGGGACCACTGCTGTAGAGCACTACTACACTAAGTGTGATATGGGGTCAAGCACCATCGATACCACCTGAGAGTGCTGGAAATGCTGACACTCAGGACCCAGGCTTGTTGGGCAGACTTTGTCTCTTAATAAGATCACCATGTTATTTGTCCAGATATTAAAGATTGAGAAATATTATTTGAGGGCACAGTCTGGCTTTTCACTGATCAGGTACTGAGAATAGCTAATCCCTTAGAGTTTCTATTTGTTCATATCTAAATTGGAAATTACATTGTTTTCTCCTATAATTATTGTGAGGATACAAAGAATGCATAGCAGGCAAGAAGAGCTAGTGATTGGCACATACTGAGACCCAGCAAATGATTGAATGTACAAAATAAGTGCAGAATTAAGTGCACCATGGTATTTTCAGAGAAACCATAAAGAGAATATTAAAATTTGGGAGAAAGAAAGGCTCTGTTTGCTGGCCTTTGATGTTTTCTACTGTATATTTTAATAACTGGGAAACACGCAGGAAAATTTTGTGACAGCTGAAAAGTAGATGGAAAAGAATGTCAACCGAATGTTTTGAGAAATATCTCATTTAATTTGTCTAACAATCCTTTGAAGTGCGTATTGCTGAAAGATCATTTATTATACAGATGAGGAGAGTTCATACACACACCACTGAAGTGACCTCTCTGATACTGCAAACTCTGTAAATGGCAGAATTGCAAAGCAGCGATTCCCCTTGATGGTATACCTACTTGCCTGTATTCTTCTACTCAAGAACATCTGTCTATAGATGAAATGACTGCTCCCTGAATATGTAAAGAAAACAAGGGAAGGTTCTTTAATGTCAGAATCATTTCGTGTGCCTTTTCATGATGAGAAGTGTCTCTTTTAAAAACAGAAAACCAGAACGAATTCATCAAAGCCTTTACATTCCCTTCAGGATGTTACATGCATTTTCTAGGTGAATATTATATAAGAAATGTATTCTCAATGTCACTTACCTATGTATCATTTTATTTCTTTTCTTCTTTTTTTTAAAAACAGTAAATGAAGGCAAGGGAGTGCACAGAAGCAGCTAAGAGGCTGTGCATTAATGTACTCCCTTAATTGTGATTGCCCAGTTATAAAGTCACATGGAAGTGACTGGTAAAAATGAGAACTACTTGAAAAAGAATTTTGCTCTCCATGCCATGGTGGCTGCAGAAAGTACTTTGTTTGTATGTACACAGGAGCGGAGACCAGAGACAAGCAGTGGTCATGCTTCTTGTGCTTGGTGGCATGTGCTGAATAATTGATCACCCTTCCCTTGTCGACCCAATCACTAATTCTCTCAGTGCTTCACTTCTCTACGTGTTATGCTCATGATTAAGCCAGCAGAGAATCCTGACAAACACAGGAGGTTTCCTTCTGTCTGAGATGCCATTTATAACCCAAATGAAAAATTAAATGGGAAAAGCAAGAAAATGCCTCTGAAGGTTTCCTTATTTATTTATTTTCCTCCACCTTTACTCTGCTCTGTATTGTTTGACAAGGCAGGCCACGCAGTCTCCAAGCAAATGCCATGCTCGAGGAGCATGCCAAAAAATAGAACGCCTGCTCAGGTTTACAAGAGGAGACAGAATTCCCTCGTAAGTGAAGACAGTTCTTGTCCCAAAGTTTCAAAGGAAACTATTACAGTGTATTTTAAAAAGAGAGCTGATTCCATCAGTTATCCTTGCCTAGGCTCTTGCCAATTTTAGATGATCCCAAATACAAAGGAATATACATCTTCAGGATTTCAGGAAGACTCCGTTTCATATGTGGAGGGGCTTGTTTCCAGACTTGTATTTTTAGGTGTCATATTATACAACAATAATAAGTTGAATTCCAAATTTTAAAGCAAAACAAATGGTTTTCAAATGTGGAACTTTGTTTCAGAATTTAAAGTGCTTTCAGGAAGATTTCTGAATCCTGCTTAGGAATTCAGTACTGCCATGTTACATTAAGGGCAATTCCCTGTATTTGGCTTTTTGCCCTCCAATGAAAAAGCCAGAGCCTGCACTGCCTTCTCATTAAGGAAAAAGTAACTGCAAAGACAGCATATTTCTAGAGTAAACAAATCTCCCAAAGGCTGTATTTTTGATAAGTATTTTTGCAGTGCTAGTTTGAAGGTTTAACGGTGTGTAGTGTTTCACTTTAATAGTCAGACTAGCAAGCTATAACAAATGCACTTTAAAAACTTTACACACGGTGAGTTCTGCGGTGACAGGCCTGCCTTGGAATCAGGAGGTAACACGGGGTTCTCAGTGAGCCGTACTTACATTTCAAGCTGAAAGGGAAATTATTCTTGAACCATTGGATCTGTTGGTAATTCGTGGCTCAGTTTATGGTGGCCTTTTAAATTCAGCCTGCCTCACTAGGTTTGCTGGATAGAGCTCAGAGTGGAGAGATTATGCAAAGGCGATGACTGCTTACAGAAGGCAGCAGTCCAAACTGGGGATGCAGTTCAGAGGTCTATGTGTGCATGTGAATCAGCTGTACTCACCGAAGGACCAATTATGGCCACAGTACAATATCACAGCTTTTACCCAGAGATGTGATAAATGGAAGTGCTCCAAGAAAACAGAAGCAAAAAACAAAGACTGGATGATTCTTTTCATAATAATCTCACATGTAAATTTTTACTGTTGCAATCAACACTCTTAACCAGCTAGAATGGGTGGAGTCTCACACAGATAAGTCTATAAATGTGCCACACCCATGGACATGTACACACATATTCTTACAAATGATTTTCATAAGCTTTAGTCCCAGTCCATATAGTAGTCATGAACCCCATCACTGACACTGTACCCAAAGTGAAATGGGTTTATGAACAGGTATATAGAACCTGATTTCTTGGTACTGACCCACTGTTTATTTCATCAAAAGCACTTTTTCAATATTCACATGCTTTTCATGCTTTAATGTCTTTATTTATCAAGGGGGAGAAAATAACAGTATATAGTTCAAATTAGTAACAATTTTACAATGCTAATAGTTTAATTTACAGAAACAAAGACATCAGGGTGACTGCTCTGGGTCAGGGATATAGCTCAGTGGTGCAGCACCTGCCTGGAAAGTGTGAGGTCCTAAGCTTGAGTCCCAGTATCAAAAATAAGAGTCATTCCCAGGGTGATTGCTCTAAATTATATTATCTTATTGTAAGAAAAAATAAGTTTTAGGATTGCAGGATATATAGATGGAAATACAGGTGTACTAGGTATATGTACGTTAAGATTTTCCTGGCTCCAAATATTAGAATTTTATATGCATTGGCTAAGCGTATTCAAGGATCTGGGTACACGTGGTATGAGGCATGTGGGGTCCGCACAATGTAGGGTCAGGAAATGGAAATGAGTAGACAGCTTGGCTGCTACTCTCTTGATTGCTTACTTTCTGGTTTCCCTTGGACTCTTTCTCGCTCCTGGACTTCAGTGCAGGCTGATATTTTCTGATGCTCTCCCAACACCATACCACTCCCCCACAACCCTCTCCTGAGAACCTGTGACCCAGGGTCATCCACATGCTAAGTGACTGGCTGGAAAGAGAAGTTGATATGAAAGACTTGAGGTATTTACAGCTCTGCCTTTCTACACAAATAAACACATTCATAGAGTCAAGGAGCACGGAAATCTGATCACATTTCCCAAAGATACTGAACACAATGTATACAGAAATAACCTTTGATTAAGTGGGAGTTAAACAATAGTACAGTCATACAACATAGAGTTACTGTTCATTAGGAATGCTTTCATCTTACTAGTGGGTTGAAATATGACTTAAACATTTTAGACAATGTATACCTTGAAAATTACATTGTAGAAAACCTAATTCATGATTCTGATGATCCATGAGCCACCTCAGGGCTAAAAATGGTTCATCAGAGATCAGAATTAATCTCAACTGACCCCAGTCACACTACACAAAACATTTTATTCACTTATGATGTAACTCTTTTCTTGTCATTATTGCATTGCTATTAAATTTTTTATCCTTCAAATAGTGCTCAAGGAGAAAAAACAATGCTGATTAATTGAGTTTTCCCATTAATCAATGGTTTGCTGTATGGAGAATCTCAGTAGGTTTTTTTCAAGGAGATTCACAAGGAAATCTTGCTGGGTGTGATATAACTTAATAAGCACAATGCGGAGAGTTTTCTAAAGAGAAGTATTCCATGGAGAGTTTCTCAAATACCAGAGACTATAGGAGGTATTTAGACATTCTTGGCTTACAGTTCTGCTTTTGTATGATAAGAAAATGCAAATTGAGAAAAGGATTGAAGAAATAGTCGTAAATATGTTCCATTCTGAAAATGCACCTGAATGTAGGAATGAAAGCATCCTTAGCTATCTATAATGTGTTCTTGGTCCTGCAGCCTGGTACCTTCCATTTCTAAGTCATAAGCTGATGCACACATAGTAGACACAGTTCTAATAATTTACTTATACATACTTCTAAACCTTTTTCAAAGTTGCTGCTTTCAGAAAAAACCTCAAATTTATCTTCCTAAAACTGTATTATTTCAGTTGTCAATCTTACATAAGAAACATGATTTTATTATTTATTTAACTATCACTGTAATATCTATTGGGATGGATCAAAATAAAATTAAACTTTATTGGAATAGAGGAAGAAGTACTTTCAAGTGCATAAAAACAGGAAATTGGAAAATAATTCAAACTAATAAGAGCATTTTCACAATACTGTATTTGCTAAATATGACTAACAGATTTATAAAGTTCACCACTTCTGTTTGTATGTGGGGAAGTAACTTTTAAAATTATATTGATTTAGATATGAATTATTAAAGAATGAATGATATTGAATTTCAAGTGCAAACGTGTATTGTGATTACAGACAACGGAGAAAATGGAGACATTAGAAATATAGGGTGAGTGATTCTCATTCTACAAGTATTTATACATTATTAGAAAATCAGAAATTAGAAAAACTAAACATTTAAGAGCAAGATAATGTAATAAAGCACTTAAGTCAGTTAGATGTGAGAGAGTTACCCCTCTGCTAGACTTGTATGTGACCTTCCGTGCTATAAGATGCATTACTCTGCGTGATTATAACACTATTTACAACTTCAGAACTCTTAAAATTAATGGAGAGTTTTACCATTGGGTGTTTTCTTCAAACAAAAAGCCTTATAACCACGAATGTTGAGGACTAAGAACTGTTACCTGCACAGAAAAGTAACTCTTCTTATTTATTTTGAATAGAAAAAAATCTAAGTATAGTACAAGTACATAGTTTAAGAACGATAACCTTAAAATTTGCAAGGGTTAATTGCTTCATTTTTCAAACATTTTCCTAAAGCAAGATTTGTTTCTCTATAGAGTCAAAATCAGCAGTTGGGATTTAAAGAAGGCAGCATAAAGCTTTCTCACTTTTAGAAAAAAATAGAAAATGTGAACCACAGGCAGGATTAAAACACTTTTCTGTACCATCAAAGACCAAAACTTAGATGCACCTGGGCCATGAAGTAAAATACAAAGCTACCACCCTTTCTGGCTTAGTATTCACTTTGATCTTGATGATTTTTATGGACCACAATACATGGCAAAGAGGTAATTAACAATTAGAGAAAGAAATTAAAAGTTATAAAGGATAATATTTACTGACATTCAGCAAAACTGTATGAATGCCCATAATTTAAATTAAGGAAATCTTAATATTTTGGGTTAAACCTTTCATCTCTTTTTATAAAAAAAAAATTCCTATCAGTAACTTAGGAGAAACAGATGGTGTGGAGTTATACATTCATGTAGATGATCAAGGGATTTGATAATTGATTGAGAAATGATATTGAAAAAAACAAAATTAAGATATTAGAAATTAACAAATAAATAACATAAATATTAAAGGGTAAATGTAAACCAATATTATTTAAAAGATGGGGTCCCATATTTTAGTACATATCCTTGGGATGTATTTCTAATGGTTGGAATACAAAAATCTACCATGGTATCAGAGTAAGCCTACTTGAAATCAAGGAATGCATATCCATCAACGACCACATGTGAAATAAACTGTGGCTTAACCTCGTAGAGTCCACAAAATAATAACCCTATTGGAAAATATCAGATAAAAAATGGAGGATTTGAGAGTTTCCTGTGATACACTAAAAAAAGCAGAGGAAGACAGTAAAAGTAATTCTTTCTTAAGCAGGGGGTTGTTTATTTTCTTTAAATTGGGTTGAACATAATTTGCTCTTTCTATTACTCTGCAATCTTTCATTCAGGAAATATTTATGAAGTGCTGATTGTATGTCAGTTGCTCTTCTGTGGGCAGTGGATATAGCAATGAGTAAATCAGAAATTACTCGTGATCACATGATCCCTGTGTGTAGCACATATTCCACTGCAGAGAATAAGTTGTGTCCAAATAAGAACTAAAAAAAAGTGTTTTGAGCATTTTCAAAAGAGAAGTATAGAATATGGGAAGAAAATTCCACTTTAATTATATGGGATTTATAACTTATAAATAGAGCTGAAGTTTTTCTTAAACTTAAATTATACAAAACCATACATGTATACACATTCCTCTTGAGGAAGTGTAACCCAGATCCATGATGGAGTTCTATGATTCTGAGAACTGTAATTTATGCTATGAAAAATATTTAGAAGTTATAGGTTTTTCATCAAGAGCATAATCCTTTATGACAAACAAAATTAAGATTAAAAATCATCAAATATTGGCCCAGCTACCATAGTCAAACATTTAGCACACATCTTTTGGGAAGTCACATTTTTAAAGTTTTCACATTCTCCCCTGGCATATTCTATTTCACGACCTATAGTGCCAACACATTCAAATGTGACTCCATTAATTCATTAACTTTTGTATTCTTTATTCTAAATTCATTTGCTCATGACTTTTTCCATTTGTTGAGTCATAAGAAGTATAAGGCACAACCAGTCTTTGACTGAGGATTTTCTGTTTACACGGGAATCATTTTGACTCCAGGCCATGATCCCAGCTTCCTTCTTTCATTGTCTTTAAAAACCTTGCAATTATAAATTGTTTTTTCACCGTTTTTGAGAAATAAATCCTTTTGGACACTGAATACTTTCCTTAATTAAATAAGAGGCATGCCTTTGAATTGTAGTCATCCAAAAAGATGGAGTTTTGAGATCAGAATTCTAAATGAAATAAATCTCACAAAGAAGGTTAAATTAAATATCGCATGGTTTCTCTTATAAGGGAAACCCATAGTAAAAGCAATTTAGAGGCTGGGGATTTAGCTCAGCGGCAAAAGCGCCTGCCTGGCAAGTGCAAGGTTGTGAGTTCGGTTCCCGGTACCGGAGAAAAACCAAAAAAAAAAAAAAAAAAAAAAAAAAGCAATTTAAAATGGAAAATAAAAGTAGACCACATGAAACAAGGAGACAGACTTTAGTGGTGATGGGAGGGGGAGTAAGACACAGGAAGATAAGAAGGAGGGAAGAAGGAAAAGGATACAGGAGCAAGGTGTGATAGGTATGATTGCTGTAAGTACCAATTTCCTGGGATGAACGTATTTACTGTGTATCACAAACACATATTATTAATAATGCATTGAGTGTGGAAAATTAAAATGTATCTATTAATGAGAGAAATGTTATTAAAGTAAACTTTGTTAAAAAAAAAAAAGAAGATGGGATCCTGTCCCTCAGTCTGTGAGAGAGGATAGAACCCTAACTTCTATAAGCATCAACTAGCAAATGCAAAGGACATAGTCACATTGACCAATTCTCTCAGAAGGTATTAAAGTATTTATTCATTAGCTCACTTCTGCATATAAATACTGCCTGTTTTCTTTGTTTTGTTGGAGTTCAGACTCCTCCCTCATTACAAAAGTCTCTCTTCTATTGCAACAGTCGTGCTTACTGTCTTCCTTGACTGTGCAACTTGTCAGTTGCATGCTTTCTTTTACAACAATTAATCAACAATAATGTGCCAACACATACAGTAGAAATCAATCATGGTTACAAAGAACAGCATCTCTAGTCATAACATTTCATAATTTT
The DNA here is from genome assembly GCF_000276665.1 of Chinchilla lanigera. Taxonomy (NCBI): domain Eukaryota; kingdom Metazoa; phylum Chordata; class Mammalia; order Rodentia; family Chinchillidae; genus Chinchilla; species Chinchilla lanigera. Next base: position 18,606,742 of record NW_004955408.1, on the reverse strand, counting down.
AAACATCTTACAGACCAGAGGTACTGAAAGTTAGACAAATGAACTGATTTTTTTCCTCCGGTTTTGCTGAAGGAAGTAATAGAGCTGAGAACACAAAAAAAGTTTGCAGCCCTTAACGTCCCTGGTTTCTATTTCACAGTGACAGGCAGGTCTTACTCAGAAGTACACCAAGGTTGTAAAGAAATTACTTTGCTGTTGTTTTCAGGTAGCTACAAACATGGCTTAAGGGTAAAGCCATTCCTAACATGAACATCACACATTCTGATTCTTCTATGAATAGTGATCTGCAATCTCATCTATGTAAATTTTATATTATATCTCAGACAATGTTCTTCTAAGTTAGGAAACTTTATGTGTGTATACAAGTTGCACACATGTTAGGAGAAGGAGATTTGATATCAAGCAAAATTCAATTACACATTGAGATCCACACTTTAAGAGTTGCATATCAGTTTTATATTCAGCTTTTTAATCTATTAAATGAGAATAGTGCCTCACATAATTTATGTGAAAATAGCACTAATTATTAGTAGTAATAAGACCTTTAAAGAAATAAAATTCTAATATTACATGATACAGCACTTTATAAAGCTATATGTTTTATTTTATTTTTAACACATTAAATTCTCTACTCATAGTCAATCTATATTTCGCTGTTTGTGGCATTTTAAATTCATCACTAATGTCTAATTTACTTCACAGCGGTATTGTCAGAAAAAATAAAAACTCAATAACAAAATATGATTTGTTGCATCAAAATGATTTTTAGTTTAATCCTGACTTATTCAGCTTGCCTTTTTTTCATTAACAATAGCGGAAAGAAAATTGTTTAATATGCATGTGATATTGAAAATTTCAAAATATATTTTGTACTTATAACAAAATGAAACTATCAGCATTTTAATTTTGCCAAATTAAACTACCATGTGGATATTATAAATTCCTTCAAAATATGTAAAAATTTCTCAAAGATTATAGTTTTGCAGAGAGGCAAGGAAATACATATATTTAAGTAAGATATGGAATTGTACATAATAATCAGTATACCAAGCCAGAAGTAGCATTTGCAAATGTGTACTTTCGTGTTTAAATGCAGATCACCCTCAAATGAAGAGAACAATATCAAGCACGTACTATATTCTCTGTATTAAGAAAAATATTCTACACCTGAGTTTTGACAAACAATATCTACTCAATCAAATCAAAAATATCGAAATTTCAATGTAAGTAAAAGATTCAGAGTTGTTGGTTTTTTTTTTTTTTTTTTTTTTTTTTTCGGTACCTGTACTTGAATTCACGACCCTGTGCTTGCCAGGCAGGCGCTGTGCCGCTGAGCTAAGTCCCCAGACCTCTCCGAATTCTAAGTTCCAATGCTATCATTTAAAAGAAGGTGGAAGGAACACAGATATGTTATATGTTTATATTCCCTGAAAGTTATTGTAGTCATTAGTATTTATGTTAATTTAGATATAATTGTTCCTGAAATTGATCACATTTAGTGACAATATTCTTTGCGATTTTTACATGACTATATTTTATAAAGGAGAAAATTGCTTCTTGAAACTTCATCTAAAATTTGTTTTGAAAAAAACCTCAAATGTTCACCTAAAATCTTTTGTCATTAGAAGTCATACAACTATGAAAAATATCTTTATGAATATGGCTAAAGTAGAAAATATCATAAAAACAAGGAAAAGATGTAAATCCTTTAGTTCATTTTTCTGATAATTAAATATTATATAAATTTACACAGCTGTGTAGAATAATTTTTCAAATGCATTTACAGAAAAATGAACCACATGTATTTTGTTTTGTTTTGTTTTGTTTTGTTTTGGGGGGGGGGGGTTTCTCCGGTACCGGGAACCGAACTCACGACCTTGCGCTTGCCAGGCAGGCGCTTTTGCCGCTGAGCTAAATCCCCAGCCCCGAACCACATGTATTTTGAAAACGCTGTTTTTCAAATATTTTTTTAAAAAGATGCAGTATATATTCAGTGAAATGAGTAGGTTTTACATTCACAATTCTTTCAATTTTTATAAATGTTTACATCTATGTAACCCACTCTATCACGATTCAAAATGGTTTCACCACACTAGGAAGATCTGTTCACTAAGTAGGTTGAATCCAAACACATAAAGCCTTACAACTTAGTGTTTGCAATCTGAGCAATATAAATGACAGTGGAGGAAGAATCAAGTCAACCATGCTGGATTTGGAGCGAAAAGAAAGAGGCTATAAGGATGCAGACATTGTTTCTAGGGCAGAACTCTAAGTCAGTGGAAGTATTTTCCTTTAGAGCCTCCCTAAAGTAACTCAGCCCTGCTGACACCTTGATTTTATCTTGGTGAAGCCAAGGTTAGGCGTGTGAACTATGAAACTGTAAGATAAGTCTGTGTTGCTCTGAACTGCCAAGATCATGGCAATTTAGCACATTAACCATAGCGAATATACAGTACATTATAAGAAAAAACGAGGCTTATCTGCAAAAAGTGTTTTGCCCTGTTCTACTTCTCACTCAGTATATGATTTTTTAAAATTTGATTCCCACTTCCACCACTATTTTACAGTATGTGACGAGTCTATTTAATTTAGTCATTCTGATGAATATTTAGAGGTGCCACACTGGGGTCTTTAAGTGTATCCTTGATTTGTAAAGATATTGTACAAAGTTTTTCATGTACTTATGGGTACATTTTTCATTGGCAAATTCAAAAATAGACTGTAAACATGCATATTTGTTTTATCTTTCTTTAAATTTATTTGTATTTATATTTTAGTGATTTTGTAATAAAAGCTATATTCTTGAATATACATCTTTTGTTGGAAATCCATACTAAAGATATTTTGTACCTCAATGTGATTTTCTCATACTTTTTTACAGATTTTCTTTAGGGTAAAACAGTTTTACATTTTGATGTCGTGTATCTTCAAGATTTTCACTTTTAAATTAGGGTTTTCTGGGTCTTGTATAAGAAATTTTTGCCTATTTCAATGTGTAACGAATTCTATATTTTCTTTTCAAAAGCTATATAAAATGAAGTATAAAGTTTTGCACATAGGGCTATGATCCATTTTGAATTAACTCTAGTAAATGTAATGGGAGATAATGTTATATGTGGTTGACCATCTCCGTTTGTTGAGAAGCTTTTTATTCCTTTTTAAATAACTACATTTAGATTCACACTCAATTTACAGGTACAGTGAATCTGTTTCTGGATTTTGACTGGGATTAGGTGGGGTCTACATCCAATGAGAGAAATTAACATTTGTATTTAGTTTTTGTATCCATGAACATGGTGGCTCCCCTCTTAAGAGACTATTAAATTCAGCCATATTTTATTATTTTCACTGCAGGAATAGTGTATGTTTTTCAATACATTCATTCCTAAATATTTATTTTGGGGCCTTTTAAGTAGTAATTACTTCATTTCCAGTTCCTTATTGCTTTCAAATAGGTTTGATATGAGCTTTTGTATCATAACATTGCATCCTATAACCTTGGTAAATGAAAGTATCTGTTCTATTTATTGTTTTGTTGATGATGTAGGTTGTTTTTCTTCCCCTACACACATAGCTATTGTAAGACAGATTTATGCCAGCTGTGATCCCAGCACTTCAGGAGGCTAAGGCAGGATGGCAACAAGTTTGAGTTCAGCCTAGATGATTGAGTATGTTAGCAGGACCCTGTCTCTAAAAAAAATTAATTTTAAAAGGCTACAGATATAGCTTAATGTGAAGGTTCTGGGTTCAATTTCCACTGTTGCAAAAAAGTGAATTTAACTGTTTTTATTTGTTTTTTAAACTTGTTCATTTTTTTGTATTATTGTCCTGGTAATATGTTGAAAGAAACTTTTGGTTTGTTCATTACGTGAAAATTCTTATGCTTTACCTTTAGCATAGTATTAGTTGTATATGATTTTTCTAACATCCACTTCTCATCTTGAGGAAATATGCTTTTATTCCCAATTAAGTGGTGCTATTAACAGACATCAGCAAAAATATGTATCTATTTGACAACAAAACATAGCAAATACTTTGCATCTACTGAGATGACCTTAATATTTTCTCATTTTATTCTGTTCTCTGGTCCTTGATTTTCATGTTGATCATTCTTCTATTTCTGAATGACTTTAAGTTTATTATTTCATGCATATATGTCCCTATATTTCTGGAAGCTATATGCTAGAATTTTATTAAAGAATTTTTGAATATTTGCTCTTAATGAATGCTTGTTGGTCCCTACATTATTATTCTATGCTTTTGGTTTTATTAACTAACATATATTACCTTTATAAAATTGGAATGTATTCCCTAATTGTCCACTTTATAATGAAGCTTATGAAGGCTTGGCATCATTTCTCTTCTACATATTTTATGGACATGGGAAATTCCAAATGGAATGCTGAGAACTGCTAGTTCATTCTTTTAATTTCCATGTTTGTATTGATAAGCTTTGTTTGGACCCCTTTCCAAAATATTTCTTTCTCTGTGAAACATGAACCTGTCTATAAGAGCTGTTTTGAAGTTCTCATCTCCTTATCCTTCATTTTTTTTTTTTTTCATTTCTGGATCTGTTTCTTTTGGTTTTCTGATTCTAGTTATTGGTCTCATTTGTTTGCGTCTTAGAATTTTTTTTACTGAAAGTTAATTTATTGATTGCCTCGTTCTTTCCATGTTTCTTTTGGAAGCTTAAGATGTATCCTGACTGGCTGTTCATTTCTTTGAGTTTAAGCTTTGTACATTTAAGCCTGATTTTTCTGTTTAGTTAGAATGGGTATAGTGTAATATTTACTCTAATGCTAAATTCATTCTCTGCCAAAAATACTTCCTCTGTGGGTATCTACAGAAGGCCTACGGTGTTTAATAAGTTTTCCCTGCTGTAGCTGGAGATATTAGTGTCTCCCAGCCCGGTGCAAGATCTGGTATTCAGCTTAGTTCTCCCTGGTAATTTCCCCTTTTCCATAGTAATGGTCCTTTCACTACATTTTTTAGCCCACTCAGACACACAGAGTGAATATTTGTATTTACACAAAGACTCAAGGGGCTCCCTCATAGATTTCAGGAATTTCTTCTCTGAACAACTCTACACTCATTGGTACCCAATTCTGTTACTTTTAGCTAATTTTAAACTTTCACCTTGGGAAAATCAACAGGGTTAATTTTGATTATCTTTGTTTTGCCTCTCTCTGCACTGGAAGGGGATGCATGGCAAAATTTCCTGGAATTAATATCTGTTCTTTAACTTCTCTCAAAATCTCAACCCACCCTTGTCTAACTTATAAAAAGGTATTTCATATTATTATTCAATTTTACACATTTCTAAAGAGGAAAAAGAAACTAAAAATCAGTTACTTTGCCATGTCTGGTTTTGAAAAGTTGTTACACATAGCTTTTTAATAAACATAACTATCTTTTGATTTATCAAAGCTGATATAGTACTGAAGTATCAGTAGAGTAAAGATAAAGTACAATATCATAATTTTCTGCCTTGTCTACATAATAACTACATACCTCCTTGAGTGTTTATTGGACACTTTTCACTTGCCTAGTAACACTAGGTAAAAATAGAAAATGCATACCTGTATTTAGAACATTTATAAGCTTCCAGTAGAAACAAAGGAAGCATATTCCCCTCTTTGTAATATTTTGAATGAACACTATCTCTTTTGTAAGTTGAGCTAAATATGATGTGATTTTTTTCTTTTTCCTACTTTCTGATCAATGTTGAGATGTTGTCATCATAAGCACCTGAACATGTTCAGAACTCACCGTGAGCTCCACGAGATGGGTTAGAGGTACTAAGAATTCCGTTACTTTCCCACATTTACTCAAGAGCTTCTCACATTTCCATCTCTAACCACTTTGGCTGAATAAGACTTACTGCAAAACATTTTTGCCCTTATTTTCTAAGCAAATTTAAGATTCTGTTTACTTATGTGTGCTCACTGGAGGTCATGATGAAAAATGAACTGCGGAGTATGCTTGCGAGACCATAAAATATGAAATGGTAATAGTTAAGCTTATAATCTATTATTCTCTTTACATGAAATAGTACAACCCAGCATGTTCAGTGAATTGAAGATTATAAACACCTTGCATAATGCCAAAAGAATGCTCTTTCAACTAAGAATTTATCACCAGAATGCTTGTTATATGTAATGTTTGCTTTGGAATTAGACATAAGAATAAGCACAATCTCATATTTAGCTGATTCTTCATCTTAAAAGACATTTAAGAAAATAGGTGGCTCATAAGCAAGGAAAAATAAAACATATTATGTAGTTTCATAAGCCTTTTCTTGAATGTTAATATATTCATGAATGTCTGAAAACAACTAGATATCATGAAATATTTATATTATATTAAATTTTTTCCAAAGAAGTAATATCTTATTGTATTGTTACAAAGCATACAATTTGCTTATCTATTTAGCATTTTGCTTCTCTCTCCTCTTTGTCTCTCTCTGTCTCTCTCTCTCTCTGTATGTGTTAAGAGAGAGACATATAACCTTTGAAGCTACATACTCTTCATGATTCCAACTGGTATTTAAGCTATAAAATTTCTGCTATGCTGTGCAACTGCTTTGAACTTGATTTTATTTGGATTGTGGTATTGATCAGCTTTCCCATCACTGGGACATGATACCCAACATGTACAACTCACATTAGGAGAGGTTTAATTAGGCTTATAGCTTCAGGGGGTTCAGTCCATGGTAGGATGAGGCCTTGGCAGAGCAAAGCTGCTTAGTGCACATGGCCAGGGAAAAGAACAGGGAAATAGTGACAGAGAGGAAGCATCCAGGGATCATATACAGTACACAAGATTATGACTCAGTAACCCACCCAGACACACACAAACTGTATTTTACTGGTTCCCTGGGTTTCTTAATCCAGTCAAGCTGACAAGTCATGATTAGTAGTCAAACTTGTCACAAATAAAAAACAATTCATGGACAACTTCATGTAAGAGAATAAAAAATGGATGCCTGTCTTTGACTTTTATGCAAAATGAAATAGATAATTTGTGATCGATGAGGTAGGAAAAATCACAGATGTATTGACATTCAGAGTGTTGGATATAAGATGTTTATACTATTAAGTTTTGACGTCATGCAGAGTTTAATTATTTGTTTACAGCATTTACAAACTGTGTAGGTTCATGATTTAATTTCTCTGAGCTATCATTTCTGCTTAAAGCTAAGAAACATGAAGACACAGATTTTATTTTGCTTTATTTTGTATTCCCTACACCTAGTGTAAGGTGACACTCAGTCAGTACTGAATGGGTGCATAAATGAATCTGCAGAAAAAAATTGGTTCATGTAGATGGGAAAATTAAACAGAATACTTACATGTAACACATTCATTGCAAGGAACTCAAAACTGAATGCATATTCATAAATGTCAGCTGTATATAATGTGATGATTTTCCTTGTCTGACTAAAGACTTATTAATATTTTCAGATGTAGTATGCAACTACCAATTTCCATAACAAATGTTGCTTTGGTGAAGAAAGAATTGATATTTTTAAATACCATATTGTGAAAAATCTTAGTCAATTAACTTATTTTATACTTTCCACTGTTATAATCTGGCATATTTAGATGTACTATTTTAGAAGGATGTTACTAAATTCCTATTTTTAAGCCATGTCCTTCTATTCAATTTTAAGTTGTTCATCCAGTACAGACACCTAACTATAACAACATCAGTGATCACAACTCAGAAATATTAAAAATGTCAAAAAAGTGTAGTTGGCAATGTCCATTTGTCATCTGGAATAACACCAATATTGTGGTTACTGAGCAGTTAAAATATTTAATTACATTAAAAACAAGAGAAAAGAAAGCTTGGTACACTTGTGGAACAAAAGTGCAACCAGTATTAAGTACTTGGTAAAACTGGTGATCCTAAGGGAATCATTAAACTGCTATCCTCGTGAAGAAGCAGACTTTGAATCCTTCTCTCCTTTCATCTCCTCCTTTGCTGATCTCCTTCCCTAAGCCTGCAACCTAAAAATGCCAGTGTGGGGAGGGGAGAAAAAAATCAACAGGGGGACTCTTCCATTTTGTTCTTCTTACCCTGCCTTTCCAAACAAAATACTGTAATTGAGAGTCTACATTTCTTTATTAAAGAAGAATTTCTTATTCCATATACTAAAATAATATGGAGGAATAAGCAGAAATGTCTGAGAGCTGGGAATGAATGGAAATTTTTGGAAAATAAATAAAAGAATGTGGATCATACAGAATGGTAGAGAAAACATGAGATTTGATAGGCTTTCCTATACGAGTGTTCAAATTGCCTTCATAATCATTGAAACGGTCAGTGTTAAGTATGTACAGTAACAGTTGTTACTGTTGTTGTTGTTGCAGTGTTAAACGTTAAACATAAGTCCTCAAGCATGGAAAATAAACACTACTACTGAGTTACAACCCCAGGCCTGAGACACAATTTTTTTCTTAATCAGACCTTTACTGTTAATTGAGCAGGTTTTTCAGTGAATCTGTCTTGAAGTACTTGTTGTTTCATCTTTAATTATTGAGTCCATATGGATTTAAAATCTCTGGAATGAAGCTGTCTGGAACCCAAAGTGTTTCCTCTTTTCTAATTTAAATGCTATGTTTTTTCATTGTCTCTTCTGCTAGGATGAGGGCTTCTTTTTTCTGATGATATTACATCTCTTTATCATATTTTGCTTGGATGGGAAAAATTATTTGTCTTATAAACCTACTCTTTATTGGAGAAAATAACTTGCTGATAGAGCTTAACCAAAAAAACAGACAACAAAAACCAGAAACCTCCAGATGTATGCAGCTGTCAATGTCTATGATCTTTTAATCGTTGTCATTGAAAGCAATTCTTTCTGCTGCAGCAATTTGTTTTAGTTTATTTTGTTTCACTTCATTAGGCTTTTAGTAGTGCTTCTCATTTTAGCGAACATCAGAATTACCTGCAGATCTTGTCAAATCTGAGATAACAGGGTCTACCCCACTGTTGGTCATTAGGCAAGCATGTAGTGGATCCTAAGGAATTGCATTTGTAACAAGTTCCCAGGTGATGTTCATGGTCTTGAATGGATGCAAGCATGATCATATATGTTAAACAAGCCTGAGGCCAACACAGTCAGTGTAATGACTGTATAATGACACTCTATATAATGACTCAATATACTGCTGTTCAAGAAAAGCCTAGGAATTTGGGCAGTGGTAAGAAATTATGTATAATTAAGATTAACCTTCATCCTTCCAGAAGAATGAATCTTTAAGCAATGGCTTGGGCAATCCTCTTCTACAATAAGGACAGTGCTTATTAGAAGTTAACTCCATAGCACAGACCAAAACTATCAATAGCACTACAATACTGAACTGAATCTTCAGACTGCTCTCGATACATTGGCCATGCATTTCATAAATTCTTGTTTAAATTTCATTATTTTATGAGTCTCTGTATATTTTGGACATAAGAGTTTTCTCCATTGGCTTTTCAATCACATGAAGAAGTATTTACTTTTACTCACTCTGTAGTTTTACAATCTGTGTTACAAGACAAACAAGTCTGCTTTAACCCTTAAAATCATTTAAACCAGAACAACTTTGAGGAAATTATTCTCTACTTATGTTTTCTATTAGGTAACAGAACCTATGGATGTCTGGAAGCATTGTTATAAACCAGAATCTTATTGCCTTCATAGGAGGTCATAAGCCTGACTAGTTTGTGTCTTTTTATAATCATGATCTATCATGAGCACCTCAGCTGGAATTCTGGTTCCTACAAGTAATTATCCCAAGGTTTGTCCCTTTATCATGGTGCTCATACAAAGTTAAGTAACACTAGAGGTGGCTTGCTGAGTTCTCAACATAGCAGGTCCTTGCATTTTAGAGTAGGATGGGAAGGGGCTGGGGATTTAGCTCAGCGGCACAGTGCCTGCCTTTCAAGCATGAGGTAGTGAGTTTGATTCCCAGTACCAGGAAAAAAAAAAAAAGAGCAAATATAGAATAGGATGGGAAAAATTTAAGGAAGAATCAAGACACATTGCTAACATCATGATAAGGAACATAACTATGAAATACTATTGTAGTGGTTGATTGATTATGTCAACTTGAGAAGTTTAGAAGCATAACTGAACATGGTTCGGCATTTGGCTCAGCAATTCTACACCCTACAGTGTAGAGGATCCACCCTAAGGTGTAGAGGAGACACCCTAGGGTGTAGAGGAGCCACCCGAGGGTGGATCATCACCTAGATAATATAAAAGGGAAATGAAGAAGGACAGAGATACTTCCATTCCTTTTGGAGGAGCTTCAGTCTTCACTTTCAGCTTGGACTTGTCTCCTGGCTTCTAGTGCAGACTCTTCGGCTTCCACCTTGTATCCTTCAGTTTTCTGTCGCAGACTCATCGGCCTCCTGGTACGGACTTGCAAGGAACACTGCAGTGAACTCCAGACCCTGGACTGATTCCTTCGGTCTTCAGTGTGCAGACACCCTCTGCACACTTTCCCATACAACTCTCTGGCTGACTGTCATAAGCCAATCTTGTAATTTCTTATAATTTGTATATCCTGTGTTATATCTGTTTCTCCAGTAAAACCCTGACTGATACAACTATCAATCCTAATGTTATTCTTTTCACTAGTACACTTGTATAACAGAAATGTTAGGTTATCATTTATTGACTATTATCAAGAAATATATATGAAAACATGCTTTCTGTCTTCATTAAAAATTAACTACATGGTATCCTCCATTTGGCCTCCTGGACTATAAATCAAAAATATTTATTGCACAAACCATCATAGAAAACCCTGTTAATATCTGCCTTAAGGGATTGAAGGGAAACTCGGTTTATAATCATCCTACATCACCCAAATCCAATGAAAAATCCTGCAGTCCTCAGTATAATCTTCACAATTGTAGGCTGCTTGTGCCTCTGTCTAAGGCTGCAAACACATCATATTTAAGGTGAATGAGCACCCCATATTAATCTACTCTGTCCTACCATAAACTAGAGATTTATTTTCTTTCTTATCATTAAGCATCTAGTTGAGCTTTGGAGTTCATGAAGCACAGTATTTGCCTGTAAACCCTTGCATCGTAAGCAGACGCTCCACTTCAAACATATGAGGAGTACCTAGTACAATGAGCAGGAAATAACTTGTATAGACAGCCTGGTCTCAAATATATAATAATGCATCTTTGCTTTAGTGTATTTTTATTGTTTTTTATTTATAAATAAAGGAGATTTCAAATTTATTTATTCACTAGTTTTATTTAGAGTCATAGTAAGGTTCAATATCCACCCCATAACTTAGTGGATGCCCAGGGGACACCAACTGTGGCACAAACCTCCACTAACTTTCCGAGACACAGAGTTTGGAGTGGAATTAAAATTGACCCAGTAAAAGAACCTTTTGTAAATTAAACCATGTAAGTATTAGCAACCTTTCCTGTCACTGTGTAATATTGTACTACCTTAATAAAACACTTACTCATCTATCCAACTATTTGTAATCTTAACAGTTGTTATAGCTTTTTATCAGCCACTTTCAAAAATCTCATATTAATATGTGTGTGAAGATATGTGTGTGTCTGTGTTAGAGAGAAAAGATACACTGCCCTAGAAAGTATTAAGGAGTTGTCCACATTATTAACATCAAAGCTTTATTTTATGTGTTCTGGGATTTTAACTACCCATTTTTATTTATTCCCAAGGGCAATAAAGGATCTCTTCCATTGGGTTATAAAATATATTTTCTTTTCAAGATTAGGAAACTTCTATTCTGTTATAGGTTAAGAAAAGGATTAGAGGCAGTAATTTCATCTCAGTGGCAGGGTCCTTGTCTAGAATTCACAAGGCCCTGGGTTCAAACTGTACCACAAAACAAAACAAAACAAAAAAGAGACAAGACAACACAAGCCCTGTGTGAGTGTACAACTGTTATCCCCGCACTGTGGCAGGCTGGGGCAAGAGGATAGAAAGTTTAAGCCCAACCTGGATAACCTAGTGATCTATGGAGACCTTTTCTCAAATGAAATAAAAATGATTCAGTAAGAAGGCTTTGGGTTCATTCCACCAAAGAGAAAAGCACGAGAAACACTTCCCCACTGCAATATGTCTTGTCTACTGAACAATTCATTGTAATATGCATTTCTTAGTACTTATTTTCATTGTTTTTGTTTATTATGGGTATACAGGTATTGGTAGACTGTTAAAAAATTGGAAATGCAAAGTAAGATAAGCCTTTACCTGCACATAATGATAACACACTGACATAAGTCAGAGACTGACTGATATTGATGGTGAACAATAAATAAATGCTATCCTTTAGTTTCTCACTTGAACATAGTTTGGGCATAATTGTAGTAATTTGTACATAATCTGCAACTCAGTAAGTAGGCTGTGTTACAATAAATCAACTAAAAGACATTTAATGGATTGCCATTTGTCCTCCAAGTGTTCATGTTTATCTGCAAAGATTAACATTTTAATGTATTTGATATATTAAAGACATGGTGATTTTCAAATTGCTCTCTTGCAAATATGCAGAAGTTATTAAAACTCACACTGAAGTAAATAACCACCAGTGAGCTTGCTGTGACAGCCATAACACATTTGGCAGTTTTCCCCAACCACTCGGTATTTTTTCATAAGCTTTACTCTGCGATTTTGTTTCACTTTATGTTTTTGGTGGGTAATGGGAATATCATTTTTAATTACATTTCAAGTCATTCATTTACTCCTGTGTCAAGATGCAATAAAAGATCACCTTTCTTGGAGGCTTTCCAGTTTCACCAAATAGATCTCTCTTTTGAAATCATTGTACGTTCATAGTATCTAATACACATCTCTATTTAAAAACAAAACAAAGAAATAAAGGTCAAGAATTATGATTGTATCGTGATTTAAAATGTTATTTACATTCATATGAATTTATATGCAATTTATTGCTCATTATAAAAGCTAGTGAAGCTATATGATTAACACACTGAACGGGTCAAAATATCTCCCACAAATAAAATGAGCTTAGGAGTAATAGAGTAAAAGACGAATTTGTGATCACCTGTTCCAAAACCTGCAGAACCCACTCAATAAAAGCAAATTGGTTGCTTAGACAATAGAGAGTTTTCTTATATATGGAAAAAAGGTTTCAACTACATAGTCATAAAAGCAAATGAAATAATGTAAGAGACTAGATCAAATAATAGTCTGACATTTCAGTAATCAGCAAGACCAAGCCACTCAGTGCAGTCCAAAGAGACAATCAACATTTCGCCTGAGTGGATAGGGTTAAGGTCAGAAAAAAAATTCCAGAATGGACACAGGAAGGAAGGGAAAAAGTAAAGAAGTGAATAAACATAATTGGATTAGTGTTGCATGTCTCATATTACAATGGTTGCTTTTGATTATATTACATTATTTGACATTCATAAAAGTCTGAAGGATTATTTTTCCAACTTTTAAATCGAGAAAACAAGAATCTAGAAAATTAAAAGAACTTATTTAAGGCAATACGGTAGTATCAGAGGTAGGAAAAGGCTTAGAAATTTAAAGGTAAATGTTTTATTAATTTCGTCAGTGTTGACCGTTTAAAAATTCAAGAGATATAATACCAATGTCTTGACTTTTTAAGAATGAAAAATTTGGATTACGGTCTAAAAATGGTGTTTTATCTAGATCACCAAACATATAAGTACATGGTCTCTTAGATCTCTTAAATATAACTTGAATCATGATGTTTATGTGGTTATCAATTTAATAAATACTGAGCATAGGTAAGGATTCATTTAATAAATTAGGTACACATTGAGACACGGAAAGATATTGTATATTTCCTGATCAACTATCATTGACTGCTTTATTAACATAAATATTACTAAATCTATTCATTTCTAGAAATAAGATGGCCCTGCTATGTGATTTTCATTTCTTATAGTAGAAATATTCAAATTAGTTATATTTTCTTTTTCTAAAGATGTGATTTATGGGCTGGGGACATAGGTCAGCGGCATAAGAGCATGTCTGGCAAGCCTGAGGTCATGAGGCTGATTCCTGGTACCAATAAATAAATAAATAAATAAATAGATAAATAAATAAATAAATAAATAAACTAAAATGGCATTTATGGTGCTTTTTATCTATTCCCAGTTAAATATCAAGGTAGGAAACATTCCACCTCTTGTAACCAAAACCTAACATATTAATTCTGTGTCATTCTACTCTCTAAACAGTTAGGTGGTCTATATTCCTGTACTCTCTGTATTTAATGAATCACATGCTAAAGAACTTGTTGTCAAGAACAATTTTCAGCAACAGTACAAGAGCCCCCTAAGACATGACACGCAGCTCAGTATAGTAACTGGGAAAATAGCTGAGCTTAATGATCAATGATGCAGTTGAACAAAGTGAAAAATCCATGAGCATATAAACACTGTAGAGCCCTGAAAACAATCACAAGACCAAGGCCAGAATAAAATGTTGCAGAGGTGTGCTATCAGATAAGCACATTTGTTTGTACGTGCCGTTAGACCTGGACACACAGAAAAGCTCACAGCCTGTCATTATCTCAGACCGTGAGATTATAGCAGAGATGTGTGTGAATATCCATCAAGCAAAGGATTGAAATTAGGCTCATGCCATTTCACATGTAAATTTAATTTTTCCAGTATTAGAAAAAGGGAGTCACTGTTTTGAAGCTCAATATTGCAATATATTTCCCAAACAAAATTTTAAATGTGACTAAGTCAGGAGCAAAGGATCAAGTCTGAGAATGAATCATGAAGGGTACATATATATTTAAATATAGTTATCTAACTAGAATATATACTTAATTTTCGATATATATTGGGTGAAAAAAAATCCTTCAGTCCCACAATCCAAATATTTACACTCCAATTAAAATAGAAAGCATCAAATTGGCCTCAACCTTTCTGATAATTATTATCCTGATCAAGCTAAAATTTTTCTCCACACTGTAATTAAATATCATGTTAGAATGTTGCACTGATAAGTATCTAAGGAAAAAAATTCCTTTCTGTACTACTTGGGGTATGCAAAATATTGTATTGCTTGGGGATATTGGTAGACAATACATCTGTAACATACAGAATAAGCATGTTTATACTGTACAATAACAGCTAATGTGACTTGTAATGAAATTTAACAGATGAAAGCTTGCATTAAGTTTTGTTTATAAAGTGTTGTCCTGCATCTGATAGCAAACTCCTATCAAAATCATTTTTTTTCCAAAGAGCAGAGATATGACAGAAGAGAAGTGCAGTAGAGTGTACCTAATTCATTCCAATTCACAGACTAATGCATTTCAATTCACACAGTGATGCATTATGGTCTCCAACATGAGAATCCAATCTAGTTGATGCTTAGTAGAGTTGAAACAAACTCACAGCACCAGAAAACTGACAAGGTCTATTCTGTTAAATAGAGAAATACTTTAAATATTCTTTTCAATATTTTTAAAGATGGGCTATACCTGAGTACCAAACTATACATCATGACAGTAGACCTAAATAAGTCAGTGCAAGATGATTTTGATGTGTGAAGTCTTCTACTATTTTCATAATAATTAAAGCAGGTTAAAAGATGTGGATCAGAATCTGATCCACATCCAATTTTCTAGAACAGTTTTAAAAACCTGATAGTTTGAAGCTTCTGGAAGCCAATTTAGTGTTTATTGGGAGCAATTGGCTCCCCTTTGCTAGAAACTTCTCCTGGAAATATAATTTCGTCCCTAAATGTGATCATGAATCTTTAAGAGTTGGATTTAATATTAAGTATGAAATCTGTAGATTCACTGTTTTTTTTTTCTCCATGTTTATCTCCCTCAGACAACACTGCATTCATGTTTAAATTATTTCTAGGACTTATTGTCTCCAGAAGAAATTCATACTTGCTAGGTTGAAAAAAAATATGACATACGAAGAGTACTTTATTAAATTCACCAGCGCTTTCCTGGGAGTTAGAAGAGAATCTGAGTTCTCATGATTTGGGTATCAGCAAGTTAGCTCATGTGAACATTCAGAGAAAACAGTAGAAAAAGATCAATAATAAAAGCTTCATAAAAACTACTAAAGGGGTACAATGAGACCTTGGAGATGTCTTAATGTTCATGCTTTCATTGAAGGAGACAAAATCAGGTCAAAGTAAAGGTAGATAAAAATTTTAACAGTTAAATGCCTCTGTCTTTTCCCTTAAAAGTTAATTTATTGTGCCTGAAGCCTGGAAGGGGATATGAAGTTCTGATTTCTTTCACCCCTTTATCACATAAAAAGTCATGAAGGAAAGGACTGTGAACGTCTGTTGAGTGAATCACTATCTGATACTACTCAGAACTTTATGCTCTCAAATCCACCATTATTCGGTCATAGACCCATCGCGTCATCACCTCTACTTCACAGATGGGCTCATGGAAAATGAAAATGCTTCTTGGTCCTTCTCAGACCCCCTGCAAACTTTTGGCTGAGCTGGAGATTACACTACCTTGCCACACAGTGAATGCTCCTTGTAAATGGCTCTTCAATTAGAAGGCTATATTTTCTTTGGATTATACACTGGGCACTGAAATAGTAGAAACTCTTTAGAAATTTAATTAGACCAACATATCCAGCTCATTAAATTATGTGAACTGAAGAGAGAATATCATTTTCAGCCAATCTTCTCAATATCGAATCTCTTAGGTAATTATAGCAGATTTTATAATTAAAATGACAAATTGATGTTGCACCATTTTATTGTGTCAACAGTAGACTAAGTGTTTTCACTTCTGTGTTAATGGAGAAAGAGGTTGCTCTGTGTTCACTCAGCAAAAAAGTATTGGGTAGCTATTGGATATCACGCAAGGTATAAGATGTTGGAAAAAAGACACTCTAGTAAGAACTTAAACTTTACAGACTGCTTGAAGAGTAAAACATCACTGATAGGGCAGCGTGACAAGGAAAATAAGTGAGATGCACTTGAAGAACTGTGAGGATGTAACGAGGTGCACCCAACTCAACACAAGAAGGGCTTGTGCCATGTGGGTGTACTCAGGAAAATGGGACTGGCTATCAATTCAAGCACTGAACTAAACCACCTTCTGAGTGTCATTCATACACACACACACACACACACACACACACACACACACACACACAAGAGGAAGAGAAATATGGTAGCAAAAAATAGAAAACATTTTTCTGGTGAACTTTTACTACATAATGAGGAAGAGTGACAAGAAACATTCAACTATGAATTGTACTATTTCAAGTGAGGAATACTAAAAACACTCTTTTATTATCTCAGTAAAAGTGATAAAACCTGACAGAGTGTTTTTGATAGAAAGGGGAGAGCAACCTATCCCGAGAAAGTTATATATAAGTGTAAACTACTCATAGGGGCTGATTTTGTACTAGGGTGTGGGAGAACAGATTTCTAGACAGAAGTAGCAATGAGAGGTGACGATGGGTTTGACATATTTTGGAGTGTAGTATGATGTGAATGTGACATTATCATCATTTGAATATAATTCTCAATAAACAGGAAATTGACATGTTCTCATTTAAAAAACATGGTGTTCTATGATCTTATTTCTACCCAAATGCACTGCAACCCATTTTATTATCAGCTGTCTACATGAATTAATAATCTATGTCCAAGCTTCAGAGACACAGCACCCATGCCTTGAATCTGTCATGTTAAATAAGTAGGATGACTACAGTATGAGTAATGATTATATCTGGCATCAATATATAGAAAGAAATCTCCAGGGGAACTTAAGAGTTATTTTGTAAATTCTAGAAATAAAAATACTAACCAAGGTTTCTGTGCAGAGTAGGCTAGTAATAAGGAGCATAGACCAACAGGGAGAATCAGAATTTTGTCGGTTAAAAATGAGGCACATTGGGCAAGTCTCTTTCCTTTATAAATTTTAATACTTTTGTATCTAAAACTGAAAAAAATTATGGCTTTGTAATAATTAATTCATACCTGTTATACACAATTTAATACCTGACACCATAGAATATAGTAAATAGGTACCTACTATTAATTATTACAGTTATTATGCATAGAATTCAGGCATATAGAATGCATATAGAATTCATATATTCTGTATGGAATGTGTACATTCTCACATATTTTCAACTATCAAAGTAGTTGAAAATAGGTGAAATAGGTCCTCATTTAATAAACATTTCATACCACTCTACTCTGTATCAGGCACTGAGCAAAGTGCAGTGGGGAATAAGGCACAGTTATGGTGCTATGCACTTACAGTTTAAAAAAATCATGACAAGTACTATGGTGAACCTGAGAACGGTGTGGTACATAAGAGCACAAATAAGGGGGAATCTACTTAAGCATTATGAAAAGAGAGACATTTCCTGAACAGAGCCTGACGTCATGAGTAGTAATTGTTCTCCCTAAAGGGAGAAGAAAGAGAAGAACTTAATTACAGTAACAGCACTGAATACAATTTAGTTGAGGTAGTAAACATAGACACTGATGAACTGTGATTATTTAAATAAGTAATTCGTGTTACATGGCTGATAAAGATAGCCTTGAATGCATATGATACCTACTACCAAAAGCCAGAATCTATTCTCCATGCTTGAATTAGTGCTGATTCAAAGACTTCCTTTGACAGATAAAAGTGTTAAACCACCATCCCTGCAGTTCGTAGCAGCACAATTCATAACTAAATCGTGAAAACAGACTGTGCTCACCAACAAATGATTCAATAAAGAAAATGTGGTGTTTATAAACAAGTACTGCTCTGTCAGAAAGAAAGACAAACTTGAGTCATTTGTGGGAAAATAGAGCACCTTGAGATCAGACATATAAGTTTAAATATCACATGGTTTCCTTTATATGAAATACTCAGTATATATAAAGTACAAAATCAATGACAGATAATAGGCAAAAAAAGAGAGAAAAAGGTATTATAATCCATGCAAACAATGTATCTAAAAGTCCACCTCGATCTAGTGTAATTGTCTCACATGTTTTACATGTTCTTCCACTTGTTAGTCTGGTTTTCAATCTGTATGTATGTATGTATGATAATGAACTTTATAAAATAAAATAACCAATCTGTATGTATGATAATGAACTTTATAAAATAAATAAATGAATCTGATGCTTAAACAATAAAAAGGGGCAAAGGGAGGGGGAGGAAAAGAAGGGAATGGAAATGTGTACATGTATCAATCTCGTACTGAAGAGCTGGTGATATGGCTTACCGGTACAAGTGCCTGCCTGGCAAGAGCAAGATCCTGAGTTTGATTCCAGGTACAAGACAAAAGAAAAAAAAATCTCCTACTATGAGACATAATCATTACGAATGTTGTCGTTGTGGATGTAAACATTATGTACTGCAAATATGTACAAAAACTTATTAAAAATTTAAAAATTAGAAGGTAACCACTAAAAGAAAAAAAGTGGCAAAAGTAGTATTATGCCAATGAAGCTTAAAAAACATCTTTCAGCTTTCACTTTGATTATGCAGATTCCAGGTGACATACGTCCAGCCTGAGTGTGATAAGTTCATGTAGATAAACCATGAAGTACATAACTCATTGAGCAACCTTTTCAGGGGCCTTTTTAGAATACTGACAGTGGGGCTGGGGATTTAGCTTAGCGGCAAAAGCGCCTGCCTGGCAAGCGCAAGGTCCTGAGTTCGGTTCCTGGTACCGGAGAAAAACCAAAACCAAAACAAAAACAAAAAGAGCTAGTATATTGACAGTGACTACCGAACATACTACACAGAACGGAAAAATCATCACACCAATCCCTGCCCAAACTCCTGACCCACAGAATTATGAGGATGATTAAAATATCCATAACAGGCTAGGTGAGTTGGAGTACACCAATAATCCTAGCATTCAGGAGGCTAAGGCAGGAAGATCACTGCAAGTTCGAGGCCAGCCTGTGCCACGAAGTTAGTTTAAGGCCAACCTGAACTACACAGGGAACCATACCTCCCAAAAACCAAAAAAAAAAAAAAAAAAGTTATCTACAGAAATTTAAAAAGTTTTGGAATCTTTCTTCACACACCTGTGAATAAGTAAAAGAGAAACTGGTATGATGAAGTGAAATACTATAATAATGCAGAGTAAAACACACAAAGTGCCTTTCGCCAGAAGACTGCTACTACAGGGTGGAATCACAGGCTGCCACTGCAAAGCATAAAAAGGGAATCCGTGTTATGTTAGGTGGAAACAATCACCTAAGGAATGGCGCTATTGTGAAAGTTGTGGGGCTATGTAATTAAAAGTACAACATGGTGCTTTTTAGCTGCTTATGAGGAGGAAAAATAGACAGATAATATCAAAGCATCTTAAGAGACATGAGGCACAGGTTTTTCACTCATAGCTCAAAGAAGATTACTTGTCACAAATTTGTATGTGTGTATAGTTCTTGCTTAATGGAGTGGACCACAGTAGGGTTCATGAGAAACTCCTGTGTTTAAGAGAAATACATTGGTAAATGCACCAACAGATTAGACTAAAAGGAGACAGAAAATTCCAAACAGAGAAGGAACTTTTAATCCATTCTTCTAAGTGTGGGAAGCAGATTTAAAAAGTTATTTGTCTGTGAGGACAATTTTTTTTTAAATACAGATGGACTGGAGAGTAGATTCAGGAATCTACAGCAGTGATGGAGAAACTTTTAGGTACTGAGGGTCCAAACATCACCCCAGAACCTGCTTATTTATTGCAAAGTGCCAGCACTGAAATTAATCTTGAGTACTGAGGCTTTAGTTTTGAAAAATCAACTCATACCTTAACATTTTTTTGTCTTAAAAGGCAAACTACACATGTGCCTTTGGTTTGCCACCACTACCCTATAATTATAGAGAATTATTTCCAGGAAGAGAATGACAGCTCTAAAGAGGAACATACTCAAGCTCCAGAGCAAGGTGAAAAGATGTTATCCCAAAAATTCCATAATAATTCTGTGATTCCGACGCAATGGGGTGAGAATTTGGGATGGGGAGTGAAGATATTTTTTCACAGAGGTGGGATATAATCTGTCATGATCAGATATATTCAAAGATTTACATTCTCAATATTTTTTCTTGCCTGTATGGGTGGTATAGTCTGGTTATCAAGAGTCTGGAACAATGGAAGAGATAGTAGAAGTGACTTTATTTCAGCCCTAAGTGTAGCCTTTATGAAGATCAGTAGCTTTTACTTTTGTTCTGTGGGCAGGATGACATTGAGTCTACAAATCTGAGTGAGATTTCATACTAAGTATGTAAAAGCAAAAGCCTCTTTGTATACAAATGAGGAGTCAGAAGGTGGCTGAGATAGTCTTATGTCTTCCACCCTAGCTGGACTTCTAGGTAAAACCCAGGACAGTGAGTGACCCAACCAAAGGCATGTGGAGCAGAAATGCCCATCCCAGCTGTGACCAAGCTATGACCTAGACAAGTATGATTGCAAAGTTAATACTTTGTTTAAGCTATTAAATTTGAATGAGATTATTATTTAGCTATAGATAACTAGAAAAACTATTCAAGGTGTGAAGTTATTTTAATCACCTCTGTGTTGAAAAAGTTGAGGTAAAATATGCAAACCTGATAGAGTTATCATTTCAAGTAACCGGAGAAATGTAATTTCAGAAGGTGCTATTTGCCCTGACTTCCTCTACTTCCTATGAGCCACAGCCATTCTCTTGGGAGGGATGTCCCTCATATTCCAAGCCTGAAAATTAGCTTTGATCACCACAAAGTGGTAATTAGGGTTGCAGTGAAAGTGGATGTGTACTTTTTAAAGTGACCCTTATTTTCTACTAGATTCTGTCCCCCAATGTGTCTCCCAGTACAATAGCTAGAACATACTACCCTAGTTAGATATGCATCTGTTCTGTCATTGCTTTACACTTCCCTGTTTTGCCTCTGAAAAGTGTAAGAGTGGTATGTATTGCTCATTTCTTTGGAATCTACTCCAGTAAAGATTCTATGTGCTTGTAAAATTAATAAAACTCTTACCCTTTTCTCTTGTTAACCCACCCTAGCACCAAATGGAATTCTGGAGCCATCAAAACAGCCCAGATAAAAGCAAAGAGGTTGGTGGATAGAAAATGTCTCTCTCCCCAACATTTTAGTCACAAAGTTTCTCCTTCAAAGGGTAAAGACATAATCACACAAAGCTATTATTTTTAAAGGTATCTCCTATAATGTCCTAAAACTGGAAATACCCTAACCATTAACAGATGAATGGGAAATAAATTGTGGCATGCTTATGTAATGTAATACTGCACAGTAAGCTAAGTATGGGCTGGTCCACTTGGCAAAATGTGTGAATTACAGACATAGCCATGAAGGAAGGAAGTTGGCTACAAAGCCCTACGTTTGGAATTGTTTAAATCATTTATGACAGAAACTATAGTAAAAGTGTCTCTGATAGTGTGGGGGAAGACACTCAGACAGCATGTTCAAATATTTTGTGTCCATCAAAAAAATAAAGTATTTGACTTAAAAATTCAGAAACTTTTCAGATGTCTTAAATGTGCTAATTATTCATCTTCATTATGCACTTAATGTTTCACAATTATTCTGTGGGTGGTATTCCTGATTAATTTAGAAATGAATACCTGATTTAAACATCAAAACACTAAAAGAAGCAAAAAACAAGACTTAAAGAAATATTTCTGTATTTGAATATTACTATTAGGTAGCATGACCTCAGAGATTTTAAGCAACACGTTTAAGCTTCTGTTTCTACAAAATATTAATAGTAGTTCCTTGGGCCTTTCATCTCATTCTCAAATATTTGTTTAAAGTCTAGTAGTTCCTGTAACCTTACATCGATTTCAGAGTTCCTGTGATCCTCTCTCTACTTCTGGTTACTTTACTACATTTTCTTAAGAAAGAGACCTTTGACCACCTCTTGATGTCTCTACGTTTTGGGGTCTCTAATAAATATGAGGAAACAAGGTGGGCTCTGGCAAGTCAGTTTCAGAGAAAATCTATAAAAGAAGATTGTAAGAATGTGTAATGTCAGTTGCTGAGAATGAGCCAGGAAGACACAAGTCCTACCTGGGGAACTTAGCAATACATATCTCAAATTATATATATTATTTGGGGGATGTAGCTCAGTAATAGAGTTTAACAGGGTTGATCCCCTGTCTCCTCTCTCCCCTTAAAAATGTCTGAGCAGCAGCAAATTCATTTTGTCAGAGCCAGATTTTGTAGGAACCATATCTCATATGGAAGCTCTGTTTTATTGTATAGAACCCATAACAATGGCAAAAGACTGAAAATCACCTTGAATATTACTATGTTAGCAGACCTTTCTATGACCTGACATTTTAGCAAGACCGTCTAAATGTTGTGAATATTAGAGAAAGCATATCCATGATCTGAACTGATTTTAGTTCACAAGAGGTTCCATTTGTTTTTATTGAGGTTAATGGATCTATGAATACAGATCCATTAACCCCAGAATTTTTAAATGTTAAATCAGCAGCTTTAAATAAATGTTAATGTGAGACACCAATTATTGATACTGTAATACCAAATAAAGGGCGAGATTTGGAGCATTGCCTAGGAAGAATATGTTAAAAATTCTGAACTCTTTTATTAGTGAGATAAAAATGATGTAAAGATATTAATATTTTGTTGGGTCAGAGCCAATAAAATAAATTATTTCATCTTTAAAAAATACATTTAGCAAATAGCTGTATCGACTATATAAGACTTTATGTTTCTAAACTTTCATAGGATTATGGTTATTGTTATTAATGTTAACATTGCTACTCTTGCAGTGCCATTACTACATTAGAGAATTGATTTACGCAGATCTTGTGGCTGTAATTACCACACACACTCAGTGCATTACAAGGATCCATGAGGCTCCTTGCTGTCATAGTGATTCCGGACACTATTTCATACACGCTGGCACTGAAATTTACTTTCCTCTATTTTAAATTATTTTGTATCAGCTACGTGAGTAAAGTGGAATCGATATTTAACTTCTAATTTTGTGGTCAGAATTTCATTACAATGAAAGGAACTTAATTCAATTCAACATGCATCTCCTCGATGCTTCTTATGAACCAGGAATATAACCCCTGTTCTCAAGCGATGCTCCTGGTGTGTAGTAATTCCCAGCATGTAGAATAAAGCTGTCTTGATTTATGCTCAGTCCTGTCTTGTTGCTCAAAAGTTGCTTAGTTGTTTTCATGCTCAAATTTCTTTGGTGGTTGAAATGGAATATTACTTATTACCTGGAGTGTTTTTATTGAGATACTGAAAATATAATTGTTAACACTATATATGGCATATAAGTAATCCTGAAATTATAGCTATTACTATGGGAACATGCTTACTTTGCAAAACTATTATAAAATCTGATTGATAGACAATTCTAAATGTCTATAGAAATGAGCTCTATGTGTGTAGGTAGGGTGTTTGGTTGTGAAATACACCTCATTTCAGAACAGTACTATGTTGAGACAACTGAATTTTCCAAGAATCACTGTATATAAAATAATTTTATTAAATAAAAGACAATACATCTGTTTTTATTACTTTTTTTTGTTTCTGAGACAAAATATGCAGCATCCAAAGTTACAGAGAGAAAGATTTTTTTTGGCTCACAGTTTATAGAGGTTTCAGTCCATAGTTGGCAGTCTCCAAGGCAATGCAGTGTGGCAAAGGGGCATCACAGAGGAGAAATAGTTCATAGCAGGCAGAAGACAAGAGGACAGCAAACAGTGAAGTAGCAAATGACAGTTGATGAGCATTACCCTCTTTCTGTCCCTTATGGCAAAGCTACATGCCTTTAGGGTAGGCCCACTCAGGGTGGGCCTTCCCATTATCCACACTTAGTGAATCCACACTGGTGGGCCTTCACACTATCCACACTTGTCAAATCCATCAGTGGACTGACTTAATAGTCACAGACCTTTGATCCCAGCATCACACATGCTAGATCCAGCCATGTCTGAAAAAGCACCACACATAACTGCATGAGAATTTGGGGGAGCCTCCAGAAACAAGCCATAACAGCATCTTACAGCCTTAAATAATGGAGATTCAATGATGCTGAAATGTAGGAATTCTATCCACTGACTTTAAAGTCTAATACAGAGTCCATTTTGTGAGTATCACATGTGTTCAGAATGAAGACATTTTTTGAGTTTTGATTACAGAATCTCTCTGCAAAACCACACACACATACACACAGGCATGCATGCATTTTCAAATGAGAAGTATATTTGGATCTACTCATCAAAAATTATTTATCTTTAAAATAAGTATCTAACCATATAATTTGGACATTTATTATCACTATTAATTTCTGTTTGATCTATTCCTGTGGTTATGTGTCAAATTTTGATCTATATTTGTAAACATATATACCTTCTTCTAATTATTAAACATCTCTATACTTTCAGGCAATATTGCTGGTATATACAAGTTCATTTTGACTATAGATTATTACTTTTGTCTTTTTATTTATCAGGATATCATATGTGAACCTTTTAAATTATGTTTCTTAAAGTACTTTTGCATGTTTGATTGTCACTACTGTTTCCCATAGGAAGTTACTTTCCTATAAGTATTTGCTTTTCTATGTCTTTATGTTTTAAATGTATTTCTAATAAAATTATTGTTATATCTCACTTTTATTTATATATTTCCTTTTAATCTGGAAAACTAAGTCCTTCAATTGGGAAATTTGATGTATTTACCTGTGCAGCATTTCTGTGGATTGAAAACTAAACTTTGTAATCCTAATTTGTTGCTTTCTAAAAAAGTACCTTAGTCTGATCTTTCAATCAACTTGTTCAGTTTCCAACTATATCTTTCCACCAGGAATTATGACTGTAATTATTTTATTTTTCATAGTTCCTACTTGTTCTGGTTATTATTTTTCTTGTTTTGTATTCATAGTATCTACCTTTATCCTCTTTAGATCAACATGCTATTTTAAATTCTATCAACTAAATAATCATGCCTTTTATTTTGCTCATTTTGGTACTTTCTTTTATGTCTTTGCACTTAGGAGTTTCGTTATTTTCATCTGGGAAGGGATATTCTACTGTGAATGTGGGATATTCCATCTGTCTCATGGTAGGTGTCTACAAATGACCAAAGTCCTTGCTATAGTCTCTCTATATATTGGTAAGTTTCATGGGAGAGAATGTGCTCCAGAATTGTCCTTTGCTGTAGTCTGGATCTTAAGTGCCCCCTGTGGCTCAAATGTTGAAGCCTTGGTCCACGTCTGGTGCTAGTGGAGAAAGTAGAACATTTGGGAGGCGGGACTTTGTCAGAGGCACTGGAAACATGCCTTCATTGGGGACTCTGGACCTTGGCTTGTTCTCTCTTTCTCTGTTGCTTCTTGACTAATGAGGTGAATAGTTCTCTGTACCATTTACTCCCACAATCATGTGCTGCCCTGCTACATGCCCAAAGCAATGGGAATAATCAATCATGAACTGAAACCTCCAGAAAGCTGAGTTAAACTAAAACTTTCTTATTCATAAGTTAATTTTCTCAGCTATTTGTTGTACTAACAGAAAGCTGACTAACACACTATGCACCTCAGAAACCCTTTGATTAATTACATTGGTAAGTAATCTACTTTTTAATTCCTCACCTTAGATTTTTGTTCATTTTTTTTACATACTTAATGGAGAAATGTTTTCAGAGTCTCACAAATCTTAATTTTGATAAACCTCATTTATTTCCTACCAACACTACTGTAGAATAGATAGTAAAGAAAATAACATATAGGAATGAAGATTGCTAAAGCTTAGTCATAATCTTTATTCCACAAATTTGACAGAAACTATGGAAGTATCTAGACTCTAAAATTGATCTGACATCCAACAACACTATCTATGCCCACAGAAGGTTAGAGCTTCTTCATTATATTGTGCTTTGTATAAGTATACTGTATTACACAAATTCAATTTTAATTTCAAAAGAGAGCATATTTGTTACTTTTTATGTTGAATCTGAGTTACAGAACTGTTTGATCATATTAAAAAGTGTCGTAAACTGTGCTCCAGGCAGTAATTTCTTCACTTATATCAAACTTGACATATATACCTCCAGCTACACAGAGATAAAAGAGTCACTGTGAAATGTGCGAAGTGATCTTTATATATTCCTTCATTCCTTCATTCAGTGAGTCACTGAAAAAATATCATTTTCCTGTTTTGTGTCAGTCTCTATTGTAGGAATTGAAGACATTGTGAAGAATGGAATGAGATCCCTGCCCTTGTGGAACACATCTTCCCATGGAGGGAATCAAAGGAATGCTGCCACCATTACAGTTTGTGTCTCCACCCTCTGTGCACCTGGGACACACAGGAGACTGTCTCAAAGGACCCACAAACCGACTAACACTGGGGTTTGCGGGGGGCACACCCACATGTGCCCAGTGACATGTGAAGCCCCAGAGCAGGTGGCCCACAAACCTGTTAAAGCTGGGTTTTGCATCTGGGTCCCAGGGTTGACTTCTGCACAGGAGCATGGAAGCAGGTGGTATGTGATCACTGTCAGCGCAGCCCACCTCTGGCTCCTGTGTTTGCGGTAAAAAGACTCCAGACACAGAATCAGGCAGTCCATGAACTGCACAACCTGCAGTCCGTGTCTGGGCTCTACCTTTGCCCTGAACTCCCTGGAGTCACAGGACCAAGTGGTCTGTGGTCATGCCACAAGTACAGAACACTTCTGGTTCATATTCTTGACCTGAGCTGATAGGGGACACTGGATCAGTTTGTGTGTGACCTGACAACATCATGATTGGTGTCTGAGACCTGGGAGAACTAGGTAAACTTCACCATCAGCTGGAAGAACCCAGACTAAGCAGCACACCACAGCAGCCACTGAAGGGCAATTTTGACCACAAGGAAAATTAGGGAGGTTAGTGACTTTTGCGGAGCTGACAGGGAGGAAAGGGACTGAGCACTTTACCACCAACATCAACCATGACAAGTCAAAAGACTAAAACGCAATCTCAGAGCTTCACCCATTTCAGAACAAGTCCAGAGGACATTGACATAGGAGAACTTGATAAACACACTTCTAAAATTGCTGAAATAATTGCAAGGGAAGTGAAGAAATAACTCCGTCAGGCCATAGAAGAGATCAGATCAGAAATAATCTCTCAGGCAAAAAATGAAATGGCACTAATAATGAAAGAACTGCTCAGTACATCTAAAGAAGAAACACATAAAAAAAATAGATGAACATAGGCAATGTACAGAAAAATTAAATGAGAAAATATAGAAATGAATTAGAATGCATGAAGCAGATTCAAAGAGATATCCAGGAAATCAAAGCTTCCATTGAAAGCTGCCCAAACCACTTGAATGAAGCTGAAGGTAGAATTTCAGATTTTGAAGAGAGCATGGCAGCTAGTGACGGTGAAAAAAAGGATCTCTTAAAATCCACAAGAAGCCATGAAAAATCAATTCAACAGCTGCAAGATAAGCAAAGAGGAATAATGTACAACTAATAGGAGTCAATGAAACAGCAGAAGGCAACACAACAAACAACATAAAAACAGTATTTACAGGAGTAATAGCAGAAAATTTCCCATGCATGGAAACAGAACATGAATACACCTAAATGAGGCGTATAGAACTCCAACCCACCATAACCAAAATAAAACTACACCCGGACATATAATAGTCAAGATCCCAGATCTCCAGCCAAAGAACAGAATATTAAAAGCTTCTAGAGAAAAGAAACAGATTACCTATAAAGGAAAGCCAATCAGAATCATGGCACATTTCTCAACACAAACCATCCAATCGAGCAAAGTATTATAGGTCCTGAGACAAAACAGCTTTGAATCAAGATAGATGTACCCTGACAAACTTTCCTTCACATTCAATGGATAAATAAAATATTTCCACAACAAAAAACAACTGAAGAACTTCATGAGTGCCAAACCATAATTGCAGAGTACTAAAAGATATTCTAGACAGAGAAAAACATGACTGCAATTTGAACAACAATAGAAAAGAACCATCAAGAAGAGCAAGCAATTCAACAGGTAGAAAAAGTAGGAAACCAACAGCAAGTAAATAACATGACAATGATAAGTCAACACATATCGGTTACAAACCATAAATGTAAATGGCCTCAATTCACCAGTCAAAAGAAACAGACTGGCAGAGTGGATTAAGAAACAAAATTCAACGATATGCTGTATATAGGAAACACATTTTATTGAAAAAGAAAGACAGAGACTGAAAAATCAAAGGATGGAAAATAATCCTCTTCGCAACAGGAACCCAGAAAAAAGTAGGTGTAGCTATTCTGTTTGCAGACATTGTAAACTTCAAATTGACACAATCAAATGAGATAAAGAGGTCACTATGTTAGGGGAAAAATGTAAGAGGATGAGATAACAATCATAAACATGTATGCACCAAATATCAGAACTCCAAACTAAATAAGACAAATCTTAACAGCATGAAAACCCATATAATTAATAACACTATTGTAATAGGGGACCTCAACACCACTTTGACACAAAGAAATAGGTCAACTGGACAAAAAAATCAGCAAGGAAATAACAGATCTGAACCAAAGTTGCAACCAAATAGACTTAGTATATGTAGACAGAGTGTTCCACCGCACCATGTCAGAATACACATTTTTCTCAGCTGCACAACTTTCTCTAACATAGACCACATTCTAGCCCATAGAGCATACCTACCTAAATGCAAAAGAATTAAAAATATCCCATGCATATTACCTGACCACAGTGCAATGAGATTGGAAATTAATGACAAAAGGAACTCCAAAAACTCCATAACACTTGGAAATTAAACAACAACCTCCTGAACAATCAATGGGTCACAGAAGAAATTAAAGAAGAAATTAAAAAATACCTAGAAACAAATGAAAATGTAAATACAATTTACTGGAATCTGTGGGATGCAAGGAAAGCTGTCCTCAGAGGGAAATTTATAGCGATGGACTCACACATAAGGAAAACAGAAAGAAAACAAATAAATACCCTAATGCTGCACCTCAAACTTTTAGAAAAAGAACAACAAGTCAAACAAAAAGCCGAAAGGAGGCAGGAGATTATAAAGACCCTGGCAGAAATTAATGCAATTGAGACAAAGAAAACCCTCCAAAAAATAAATGAATCAAAGAGTTGGTTCTTTGAAAGAATAAATAAAATTGATAAACCCCTAGCCAACCTTATCAAAAAAAGAAAGGAAAGAACTCAATGTCATGCAATAAGGAGTGAAAAGGATGACATTACTACAGATTCTACAGAAATTCAGAAGGTCATTAGTACCTATGTTGAAAATCTTTACTCCCATAAGGTAGAAAACTCAGAAGAAACTGACAGATTCCTAGATGTGTACAAATTGCCAAGGTTGAGTTAAGAAGATGTAAAAGTGATGAACAACCCAATATCAATTAATGAGATTGAAAATGTGATTTAAAACTTACTGACAAAGAAGAGCTTAGGACCTGATGGAGTCACAGCAGAATTGTACAAGAAATTCAGAGAAGATCTAATACCAACACTCCTCAAACCCTTCGTTGAAACTGAAAAGGAAGCAATTCTCCCTAACTCATTTCTGGAGGAAATTATTATACTGATATCAAAACCGGAGAAAGACCCAACCAAGAAAGAGAACTACAGACCAATCACCCTAATGAATATAAGTGCAAAGATATTCAATAAAATACAGGCAAATAGAATGCAGCAAATCATCAAGAAAGGCATACACTGTGACCAAGTCAGATTCATTCCAGAAATGCAGGGACTGTTCAATATTCACAAATCAATAAATGTTATACACCAATATCAATAGAGCCAAAGACAAAAATGATATGATCATCTCAGGAGATGCAGGAAAAGCTTTTGACGATTCCAACATGCATCCATGATAAAAACACTACAGAAAATAGGAATAGATGGTCTTTACCTCGAAGTGATCAAAGCCATCTATGGCAAACCAACAGCCAGCATCATGTGAAATGGACAAAAACTGAAACCTTTTACTTTAAAATTATGAACAAGACAAGGATGTTTGCTTTCACCAGTCCTGTTTAACACAGTTCTGGAAAAATTTCCCAGAGCAATTAGAAAAGAGAGAGAAATAAAAGCAATAAGGATAGAAAGGAAGTAGTAAAATTATCACTATTTGCAGATGACATGATACTTTACATGGAAAACACCAAAAACTCCACAAAAAGACTCCTTGAATTAGTCAACAAATTCAGCAGTGTAGCTGGATACAAAGTTAACACCCAAAAATCAATAGAGTTCCTATACACAAACAGCAGATGGACTGAGAGAGAAGTTAAGGAAACCATACCTTTCACAATAGCATCCAAGAAATTGAAATATTTAGGAATCAATCTAATAAAAGAACTAAAAGATCTATTTCATGAAAACTACAGTACTCAGAAAAAAGAGATTGAAGTGGATTTCAGCAACTGTAAAAATATTCCTTGCTCATGGATAGGAAGAACCAACATTGTGAAAATGGCTATACTACCAAAATTGTTGTACAGATTCAATGCAATTCCCATTAAACTACCATTAGCATACATCACAGATCTAGAGAAAACATTCCTTAAATTCATCTGGAGTCAGAAGAGACCCAGAATAGCAAAAGCAATCTTGGGCAACAAGGACAAGTCAGGTGGAATCACAATCCCTGACCTGAAATTATGCTACAATGCTACTGTAACAAAATCAACCTGGTACTGGCTAAAAAACAGACCTGAGGACCAATGGATGAGACTGGAAAAAACAGCCACAACCAAAAACACATTTAGCCACATGATCTTTGATGAAGGACCCAAACAAACTCTGGAAGAACAATAACGTTTTTAATAAATGGTGCTGGAAAATTTAGCTTACCACCTGCCAAAGACTGAAAATAAACTCAAGTCTATCACTGTGTACAAAACTCAAGTCAAAATGGATCACAGATGTCAATATTAAAACAAACACTACAATTATTGGAAGAGAAAGTAAGTAAAACCCTTGAAGACATAGGGATAGGCAGAGAGTTCATGAACTAAAACCAAACTGCCCATGAAATAATTCAAAGAATCAATAACTGGCATCTCATCCTACTGAAAAGTTTCTGCACGTCTAAAGAAATCTCCAGCACAGTGAAAATGAAACCTACAAATTTGGAAAAAAAAATTTAGCTGACTACTCCTTGGACAAAGGACATCTTTCTAGAACATAGAAAGAATTTATAAAATCAGCCCCCCCAAATTCAAAGACCCAATCCAAAAATGGGCAGCTGAGATGAATACACACTTCACAGATAAAGAAATACAAATGGAAAATAAATACATGAGAAAGTGTTCAACATCATTAGTCATTCCAGAAATGCAAACTAAAACACATTGAGAGTACATCTCACCCCAGTAAGAATGGTTAACCTTAAGAAATCAACCAATAACAAATGCAGGCTAGGCTGGGGAGAAATAGGAAATCTTTGCCACTGCTGGCAGGAATGCAGACTGGTGAAACCACTGTGGAAATCAGTTTGGAGACTCCTCAGCAAACTAGGTCTAGAGGTCTCATTCAGCCCAGCTATTCTCTTTCTGGGTATTTTCCCAGAAGATCTGAAAACATCATATCACAGCGATATATGTGCACCTATGTTCATAGCAGTGCAATTTGTAATTGCTAATTTGTGGAAGCAACCCAAATATCCATCCACTGATGATTGGATAAAAATATAGTGGCACATTTATATAATGGAATATTACTCAGCTACAAAGAAAGATAAACCCGAGGCTTTTATAGGTAAATTGTCACAACTAGAGACCATACTCATAAGTGAAATAAATCAGACCTGCATGTGTACGAGTCATATTGTCTCACTAGTGTAAGGCCTGAAAGAGTGAATAAAAGCTAGGAGGTATGACAGACATTGTGAAGAGAAAGGAAAATGCTCAAAAGTAAAGGCCAACTGGGATGCAGGAAAAGAGAATGGAAAGAATGGGAAATTATGTAAGTACATATATACAGGATAGCTAACATAGTTGTACTACTGTCTTCTATTGCTCTACAGAGAGGAACAGTTAATGATTACTTGTTTAATCAATCTTGTATGTCTCTGTCTTCTTGAGAAACCACTTTAAAGATATCAGTAAGTAATACAACAACCATTGTTAATTTCCTAAAACTTCATCTGTAACTCGATTTTGTTTGTATTGTTCTTATGCTGTTTTATAAATGGATGTCTGTTTGTCAAAAAAAAAGAAGTCAAGCAAAAGATGAACACTGGGTACTTTCTCATGACTGTTATCAATACACAGAACTATCAAAATATGGCATCAGAGATAATGGGGGAAAAGCTTTCAGTTACCAGAGGATGGAAATTAGTATTGTAAAGTGAGGTCTTTAACTGGAAAAATATCAATAGTTTTACTTATGCTTGTAACAGACCATAATTAGTCTGTCAATGTAGGAGACATAGGGAAATTTTAAAAATTCCTATAAGCATGGAATTTAGATGAATTTTTATTATTCCACATTTCTCTACAGACTATAGAAAAATATACCTACATATTCAAATCTGGATAGTCAAATTCAGACATAGAAGCTAAATATAAATGTATGAAAGGACAATATAAAAATGATAAAGATAATCTTCTTTGAGAAATGCTAGAAATAAGGAAGATTTTGTGTCTAAAACTAAAAAAAAATTTGTGCACTGGTCATACAAATGAGCTAATTACCTAATTATTTATGATGCAGCAAGCAAAGCTCCATCACAAAACTTCTGTCTCCTTTCTGTGTACACCAAAGCTATAAGGAGAAAGATAGACAGGGGAATCTAGGTAGAAACAGAAAAAATGGCCAACATCAGGAAACATACTGTGTAAGAAGTTTGGCTTCTGTAGATACGGAGCTTGATACTGAATCAACCAACAGCTTTTATAAGGAACATCTTTCATAATACCAGCTTGGTATCAGAATCAATTTAGCTGTGAGAATAAGAGAAGACTTTGGTAAAATTTGTACAAAGCAATGAGTTTGTGGCATAAGATTGGGCAGTAAGGTATGGGAAACTTAATTATTAGCGGTTTAAACATTTATTGTTTGCTGAACTAGAAATCTGGAGATAGACAAAATTATGGGTTGCTTCAGGAGTGTTGTGACATGAGCAAACAGGTTGGGGAGATTAAAAATTCTTTTTTCCTCCTTTTATAGAGCAAGATGATTGCCCCAACTACAGAAAAAGAAATCTTCACAGACATGTCCAAAGATAAGATGCACACAGGTGTTCTATGTACTAGGACTAGAACGGGTTCTCTTGACTACTTAAAGTAGAGTGACGAAGGCAATATCTTCTTTTATCTCTTTGTGAAAAGTGGAACAAAGAGTGAAACAGAGATTGGGGATAATATTTAGGAACCGATCAAAAGTACCTATTTCCAGGAGGGAAAGGGTAGAAAGCATAATAGATTTGTCACTCATCAATAAAGTATGAGCTAGTACAAAAACAGTTCCACTGTTGAATAACTATTCTCAAATTTTTATTCTACCATACGCATGCTGTCAGAAGCTAAGCTTACAACCAGCAGTGTAAACAAGCATAATGTTTATGGCTCTGAGATTAACACAGTTCATCTATGGAACTGGAAATATGGAAAGGAAGCCAGACATGGAGGAAATTCCATATGAATATATTGGAATCATAGGACATGATCTGCCCCGGTTGATTTATAACTTGTCTCTCTGTTTTTTCTTAACTGGGCTCCACTTGTCCATTGAAAATGACAATTTTATTCCTTCTTCAGAGCCTCATGTATTAGTTGTACCCAGAACTTCTCAACACATGCTACTTTTCCTCAACAGTTCTGAGTTTAAATAGCAGATATTTGGAGAGGCAATTGTAGGCCCTATACCTAAGCCCATCACTCTCCATTAAGCTACCTGTATTATTCCATTCATGACACCTCTGAAATTACATTTTACAGTACTCTACCAGTTTGGTGTCTGTCTTCCTGATTGTACTATAAATTGTTATCTTAATGGCAAGGATTTTGTTTATCAAACTCATCACAATAATTATAAAGCCTAGAGCTGTGAAGGCTAGAGAGATGGCACAGATCAAGAATGCAGGCTAAATGGAAGAATTACAGTCTTTTTTCTAAGGTAAATGGTAAGTGTTTGAATTGTATAGCCAGGGAGAGAAATAATTGCATTTGTGCAATTACCTTATTTCAGAGAAAGTATCGATTTAAAGACATCTTACATGGATACTATATATATCTCAGAATATATGTACTTACATAGTTTAAGTACTAACTTTTAAGTATCTTGACTAAAATGATGATGATGATGATAATGATGATGATGATGACAAAGAAATATGAGCTGAGTCCTGACTTTTACTGGTTAGATGATACAATGACAGGACACCATAAATTATTTTCAGCTTCTCTTAGAATTAAAACCCAAAATTTAATAATAAAAACCTGTGGCAACTGATAACAAATTCAAAACATTCTTATTTTAGAATAAAATATTTATAAAATTACAACATTTACCATAAGTGTGTCATGTACAAATATGAAATACAGCAAAATGTAATTTAAGAAATAATTCATAAGTGAGACCTCTGTAAATTTAACCTTTAGTATGGCAAAATACTTCATATTCATAGTAATAGAAAACAGTCCGCTTAAGTAAGTGGTTATTATTTAGGTAGAGAACCTAAGTATACCCTGTTTACTTTTAGATAGTCAGAAACCAATTTAACTTTTAATTTTATTTTAAAATTTAAGAACATTAAGTTATTGATCCAATGACAAATTCTCCACCTTTAATTCCTCTAACTTTTCATTTAGAGCCCACTGTTAAAATTCAGTGAAATTTGTATCTGATCATATCGAAAAGCACTATACAACCATAATCAAAAACATGAAGTCATAAAGCTAAAACCATTTAATCCTATTAAAGCCTCATTAAATCAAGGCAGTATTTATAGGATGGGACTTGATTCCCTTGTACACTAGCAAATCTGCAACCTGAGTCAATGTTCACGAATTAATTAACAACTGCACTAAGGGCAGGTGTTTGACTGACATTTCCCTTGATCTCCTCCCTCAAGGTTACATGCTGTACAGTCATGCAATTCTTTGCCATTAATCCTTAACCCCACCAGAATGTTTGTTTACTTTGCTGAATATGAGAGAAAGCCTGAGCTACAGTGCAAATACATACGGTACAGAGAGGCACTTTTTAAAGACAATATTTCTTATATTAAAAATAATATGAGGAAGGAAATATTTGTGTGGGCCATACCTGCTGTCAGTATGTAGAAGAAAAGTCTTCATTCTGGAGGACAAAGGTAATTTTTAAACAGTGTTCATATACATCAGACTTGAAGTATTATTTAGTACAAAGCCTTCATTTTTCTATTGGTGAAAATTAAACCAAAGGAAATATTATTTTTTCACATTGACCAGACCCACTGATCAACCAAGTTTAAAATTCTTTATGCAAAATAAATGGATTGTGATTTTTTCTTTGTCAAGAGTATTTCATTATATTAGTGTTACGGTTTGTGTCTAGGTGTCCCCCCAAAACCTCATGTGGTCATGGGACAGGCTTTTAGAGTTTGACTGATTATGGGTGTGAGAGCTACACCCACCCTGGGGTGGATAGTTTGCATATGTAAGGGAGAGGAAGAGGCTGCTTGCCGCCATTCCTCCCTTTTAGTGCTTGTTGCTTTGGCTGTCTTCTGCCGACATGAGCTGTAGCCCTCTGCTATGTGCCACTCTGCCTTGTAAACTGCCAAGTATGGACTGAAACCTCCAGAAACTGTAAGCAAAACAAACCTTTCCTTCCTTAATTTTGGGAGTTAGGTAATTTGTCCCAGCAACGAGAGAAAAGTAACCGAAACAATTAGATTTAAAAAGCAGTAGGAGCTAGAGGAGAAGACCGGGAACAAACGAATGACTGCAGTTACGGCAAACACAGAACACTCAGTTCTGCTACATTCAGGTCCACGTCACAATAGGAATCTGGGAATCTTAAGTTTTGCCTAAAGTGAAGTTGAGGAAACTTCCTTTAATTTGTCAAATTCTCATTCCTCTACTTAGTGTTCATTTGTTGTAGACAAATGAAGTTAGACAAATACAGGAAAGTGGCAAAGATCGTAATTGACAAAGAAGATAAATAGGCAGAGAAGAGGGAAAGACTCCACATCTGGGCTAGATTATGTTTTTATTTTTATTTACTCTTTTGCTCTAGGTATTCTTAAAATGTCAACCAAGATTTTGACACATAATATTTGTTGTTTATACCTTTGTTGGCAGTGATAATAAAACCATGCTTAGGTCTTCAGTGGCATATGAATAATAACCTCTTCAAAATACTGACAGTGGTCAAAGAATCACTTCAAGTTCAGGTTGATGGGCTTTAAACAATTATGTCATCCAAAGCAGTTGTAGGAGTTAAGCACGTTTTAAAGCTTTCACATGTTATGTTTTAGGACCTGCAATTTTCTTTGCTGTCTTGGCTTTGATTTTTTTCTTCAAACAATGCTATATTCTTAATAGAGCAAAATAATTTTGTTGAAGTCCAAAGTCAAAGACCTTGTCTATCTGCTTCAAAATAGACATATTATGCATATATAATATGTATTATATATGTATATATCTCTCTATATATACACATACATGTATATAATCAATCTTTGAAAATCACTTACTCTTCTAGGTACATTCTAGAAATACAAATATAGAAATTGGAATATGAAAAAAGGTATATGAAAGGATAAACTATAAACTGTGTAAAGAAATACAAGGAAAACTAGTTTTTCTGTAAAATTTTTATCCTATATATATATTCTTTTCAAAATTAACATAAAACAGAACACAGTAACAAAAATTCAAGAACTGTTAATTTCTAATTCTAATAATAGAGGAAATTGGCAACGAGTTATTTCAAATATTTTTAGTTTTTCTTTAACATTTGTAAATTTATTTGTAATGATGGAAGAATATATTGGATATTTATTTTTAAGTTATATATTTACTTAATATCAATCAATATGCCAATATAATGACATGACAAGTCTTCTTTTTTTTTTCTATTCTGGAAACCTTCAATTGTGAAAGTCAAGCATGTTATAAAGGAATTTTTATTTTTTAAATGCAAGTGAGAGAGAAGACGTGACCCTGTGGAATCTTCATAAACTGCTCATGGATCCATCTTCATAACTAGAACAAAGATCAAATTTACTAAATTAAAATGATATGGTTTATCCAAGAAAGGAACTCCTGAAGAAATTTCAAAGGGAACTCAAGGAGCAGATCAAAAGCACCTCTTTGATGAGACTAAGAGTTATCTAAGAGTAAGAAACAGAGGACTGCAACTTATATCTTGTCACAAGTTGAAGCAAGCAGGAATTCAACACTGTGGCCGAGGGTAGTAAATCTAAGTATATTGTGGCGATGCAGCATGAAGATGAACTACCCTCTTTCTGGAACAAAATGATGTTGGTATTTAGCCCCCCGTTTATCTCTAGGTCCTTTCTAGTATTTTATTCCAATTCTTCATTTTCTTCCCTGTAAAAGGCAAAGCACAGTAACACTTGCCATCCAGGCACAAAAGGAGAGCTGAGCTGTGCAAGACAGGCCAGTGTCCTAAGAGTATGGCTGGTCTGCCACACACACAAGTTAGCTCTGATTTAATGAAGAGGTAGAGTGATCAAATGAACAATCTAAGTAAAAAACAGTGAAATAAATCTTAAGTAAATGCAGAGAAGCAATTTTTCCAATAAAACTAAAGTTTGATAAAAAGGAAAAGTTAAACTATTTAGAATAGGAGCAATATAAATAATAATGAAAGGAATTTATGAAACAGCTCCTTTCTGGAGTGTTTGGCCAGTCTGATAAGGAAGGATATATTCTAAGTTTCTTCTGGAAAGTAATTTAAAAGGACACATGGGGG